>NC_086043.1:0-10000 GCF_947568885.1 Cydia strobilella | reverse complement strand
TTAGGTTAGGTTAGGTTAGGTTAGGTTAGGTTAGGTTAGGTTAGGTTAGGTTAGGTTAGGTTAGGTTAGGTTAGGTTAGGTTAGGTTAGGTTAGGTTAGGTTAGGTTAGGTTAGGTTAGGTTAGGTTAGGTTAGGTTAGGTTAGGTTAGGTTAGGTTAGGTTAGGTTAGGTTAGGTTAGGTTAGGTTAGGTTAGGTTAGGTTAGGTTAGGTTAGGTTAGGTTAGGTTAGGTTAGGTTAGGTTAGGTTAGGTTAGGTTAGGTTAGGTTAGGTTAGGTTAGGTTAGGTTAGGTTAGGTTAGGTTAGGTTAGGTTAGGTTAGGTTAGGTTAGGTTAGGTTAGGTTAGGTTAGGTTAGGTTAGGTTAGGTTAGGTTAGGTTAGGTTAGGTTAGGTTAGGTTAGGTTAGGTTAGGTTAGGTTAGGTTAGGTTAGGTTAGGTTAGGTTAGGTTAGGTTAGGTTAGGTTAGGTTAGGTTAGGTTAGGTTAGGTTAGGTTAGGTTAGGTTAGGTTAGGTTAGGTTAGGTTAGGTTAGGTTAGGTTAGGTTAGGTTAGGTTAGGTTAGGTTAGGTTAGGTTAGGTTAGGTTAGGTTAGGTTAGGTTAGGTTAGGTTAGGTTAGGTTAGGTTAGGTTAGGTTAGGTTAGGTTAGGTTAGGTTAGGTTAGGTTAGGTTAGGTTAGGTTAGGTTAGGTTAGGTTAGGTTAGGTTAGGTTAGGTTAGGTTAGGTTAGGTTAGGTTAGGTTAGGTTAGGTTAGGTTAGGTTAGGTTAGGTTAGGTTAGGTTAGGTTAGGTTAGGTTAGGTTAGGTTAGGTTAGGTTAGGTTAGGTTAGGTTAGGTTAGGTTAGGTTAGGTTAGGTTAGGTTAGGTTAGGTTAGGTTAGGTTAGGTTAGGTTAGGTTAGGTTAGGTTAGGTTAGGTTAGGTTAGGTTAGGTTAGGTTAGGTTAGGTTAGGTTAGGTTAGGTTAGGTTAGGTTAGGTTAGGTTAGGTTAGGTTAGGTTAGGTTAGGTTAGGTTAGGTTAGGTTAGGTTAGGTTAGGTTAGGTTAGGTTAGGTTAGGTTAGGTTAGGTTAGGTTAGGTTAGGTTAGGTTAGGTTAGGTTAGGTTAGGTTAGGTTAGGTTAGGTTAGGTTAGGTTAGGTTAGGTTAGGTTAGGTTAGGTTAGGTTAGGTTAGGTTAGGTTAGGTTAGGTTAGGTTAGGTTAGGTTAGGTTAGGTTAGGTTAGGTTAGGTTAGGTTAGGTTAGGTTAGGTTAGGTTAGGTTAGGTTAGGTTAGGTTAGGTTAGGTTAGGTTAGGTTAGGTTAGGTTAGGTTAGGTTAGGTTAGGTTAGGTTAGGTTAGGTTAGGTTAGGTTAGGTTAGGTTAGGTTAGGTTAGGTTAGGTTAGGTTAGGTTAGGTTAGGTTAGGTTAGGTTAGGTTAGGTTAGGTTAGGTTAGGTTAGGTTAGGTTAGGTTAGGTTAGGTTAGGTTAGGTTAGGTTAGGTTAGGTTAGGTTAGGTTAGGTTAGGTTAGGTTAGGTTAGGTTAGGTTAGGTTAGGTTAGGTTAGGTTAGGTTAGGTTAGGTTAGGTTAGGTTAGGTTAGGTTAGGTTAGGTTAGGTTAGGTTAGGTTAGGTTAGGTTAGGTTAGGTTAGGTTAGGTTAGGTTAGGTTAGGTTAGGTTAGGTTAGGTTAGGTTAGGTTAGGTTAGGTTAGGTTAGGTTAGGTTAGGTTAGGTTAGGTTAGGTTAGGTTAGGTTAGGTTAGGTTAGGTTAGGTTAGGTTAGGTTAGGTTAGGTTAGGTTAGGTTAGGTTAGGTTAGGTTAGGTTAGGTTAGGTTAGGTTAGGTTAGGTTAGGTTAGGTTAGGTTAGGTTAGGTTAGGTTAGGTTAGGTTAGGTTAGGTTAGGTTAGGTTAGGTTAGGTTAGGTTAGGTTAGGTTAGGTTAGGTTAGGTTAGGTTAGGTTAGGTTAGGTTAGGTTAGGTTAGGTTAGGTTAGGTTAGGTTAGGTTAGGTTAGGTTAGGTTAGGTTAGGTTAGGTTAGGTTAGGTTAGGTTAGGTTAGGTTAGGTTAGGTTAGGTTAGGTTAGGTTAGGTTAGGTTAGGTTAGGTTAGGTTAGGTTAGGTTAGGTTAGGTTAGGTTAGGTTAGGTTAGGTTAGGTTAGGTTAGGTTAGGTTAGGTTAGGTTAGGTTAGGTTAGGTTAGGTTAGGTTAGGTTAGGTTAGGTTAGGTTAGGTTAGGTTAGGTTAGGTTAGGTTAGGTTAGGTTAGGTTAGGTTAGGTTAGGTTAGGTTAGGTTAGGTTAGGTTAGGTTAGGTTAGGTTAGGTTAGGTTAGGTTAGGTTAGGTTAGGTTAGGTTAGGTTAGGTTAGGTTAGGTTAGGTTAGGTTAGGTTAGGTTAGGTTAGGTTAGGTTAGGTTAGGTTATAGGGTCTATTCTCGGTCGATTTCGTTCAAATTTGGCATAGGGGCTTTTTTTTACCTGATCTATCTATGGTCTTTCGCTTTTGGTATTGAATCGCCCTGCGTCTGGTACCTCCCATACATTTTTTTTGGAAATTTGCGGTTTTTATTTTTTTGTTAAAAAACTATAATATTTAGGTGTTTGGTTTCTACCCTACCCCAAAATTTCACTAATTGCGCATCGAATGACGTTTTTTTCATTAAAATCGGATAATAAATAAAGATTTTAGACCCGGGTTAGATTATTTTTGCATTTTTTTAAATTTTTTTTTAGTGTCCAAAAATTTTGAAAAAAATATATAAGGTAGGCATGCCGTACCTCGTGCACCTACTACGTGGTGCCGATAGCTCGAATTTCAAGTCGATTTTTTTTTTATCTCTTACCGTTCTTGAGATATTAATTTTTTAGAGGTAAAAATATAGAGAAACTTTGCTATTAACTTCATCAGGCGCCACGACCGACTTTGTATGGAAAAACTAAAATCCGATTCGCACTTGACCGAAATTCAGTTTGTGGAAAAATTCTGTATCTTCTAAACGGCTGGTCCGATTTTGATAGGACTTTCAACATTAGTCATGGCATGGAAAATGTAGTTTGACACATCTGTTAAAACTGTCAAAATTGACAGTTTGACAGTTTTTCTCATTTTTACTGAAAATTAACATGTTTTGTTATTGTTTGGGACTAAGTGACATAGTTTAATGTACTTAGTGTTGTTTGACATATCTGTCAAATTCGACAGTTTGACAGTTTTTGCCATTTTCGGTGAAAATTATCATTTTGGGATATATTTTAGCACCAAGTGACATTGTTAAGTGTAGATTTATACTGTCTGTCAAATCTGTCAAATTGACATTTTGTGAAATTTTGACAGTTTTGGGTCCAAAATCGAAACGGCTAGTCGGATTTTGATAGGAACTTCAACAGTAGTCATGGGATGGAAAATTTAGTTTGACACATCTGTCAAAAATGTCAAAAATTGACAGTTTGACAGTTTTTGTCATTTTTAGTGAAAATTAACATGTTTTGTTAAAGTTTGGTACTAAGTGACATAGTATAGAGTTGTTTGACATATCAGTCAATTTTGACAGATTGACAGTTTTTGTCATTTTCAGTGAAAATTATCTTTTTGGGATATAATTTAGTACCAAGTGACATTGTTAAGAGTAGATTTATACTGTCTGTCAAAATTGATATTTGTGACATTTTGACAATTTTGCATCCAAAATCGAAACGGCTGGTCCGATTTTGATAGGACCTTCAACAGTAGTCATGGGATGGAAAATGTAGTTTGACACATCTGTCAAAAATGACAAAATTGACAGTTTGACAGTTTTTGTCATTTTTAGTGACAACATGTTTTGTTAAAGTTTGGTACTAAGTGACATAGTATAGTTGTTTGACAATAAGATTTTGACAGTTTTTGACCCACTGTTAGGTTAGGTTAGGTTAGGTTAGGTTAGGTTAGGTTAGGTTAGGTTAGGTTAGGTTAGGTTAGGTTAGGTTAGGTTTTTTTTTTTTTTTTTTTTTTTTTTTTTTTCTCTCTGTACCCTCCAACATGATCGGAGCCTATGTTAGCAGTGTATCTTTCATTCCAGTTCTCACTTTTATTCTTCTCGCACTTTCATGCTTCATACTATCTTTCTTTCATTCATCGTCTTGCATTGCTTTTTCTGGGTGGGACTCCCAGCTACGTTTGCCTATTCTATACTATATATTTATTTCTTCCTTTAATTGTTTCAGGGATTGTACTTGGTGGTCCTTTCATTGGGGGTTGTAAATAATCAAGAATACAGTTGTGTCCATTCAAGGTGGTTCGGGTTTTACATTTCTCTCTGTAATTTTTACTCTACGCTATTTACATTTTTTGTTTCCTTATTCTATTATTTTATGTTTATTTTAATATACTTATTATATTAATCAAACATAACTTTCTTATCTAGTTTTGTTTCTATTGATTACTATTTTTACAATTTTTATACAGTATTTTACAAACTCCTCTTTATTTTCTCCTGAAATTAGTTCCCTTATTACCTCGGATGTTAGGTTGGTCGCTGTTCTTTGTTCGAAATCAAATCGTTCTTTTGCATGTATCGGACATTCCAGTAGTATGTGTTCAACTGATTCGTGTTTTGCCGGGTCGCAGATGCACGAGGGACTCTCCTTGCACCTAAAGCGGTTCAGGTATTCAGAGAATCCTCCGTGCCCTGTCATAAGCTGCGTCGTAACATTTGTTGGTTCCATTTTGCGAATTACATTGTATGCCGCCACTATGTCCGGGAAAAACAGCTTAGTTGTAGATGCGGTTTCGCCTGACTTATATCTGTGGTTCCATTCGTCAAGCGTTGCCATACGCAGGCGTCGCTTTACGTATGCGATCGGACATTGATCGTAGTCTGGTTTTCGTTTTGAGTCTGCAGCTGCTCCTTTTGCAAGCTCATCCGCTCTCTCGTTCCCTTCCAACCCCGCGTGTGCTTTAATCCAATGCAAAATCAATATTTTTCCTTGGAGAGATATTGTTTTCATATTTTCTCTTGCTTCCACTGCTAGGGGATGGAGGCATCCGTGATTCTGGATGGTCTGGAGTGCCGCCATAGAGTCGCTGTAGACCCCAAACGTTTTTTCCCTGTGCTTCACCACTTCTCTGGTTGCTATACACAGTGCTAGGAGCTCCGCTTGGTAGACGGTGCAGAACTTTGGTAATGTTAGTTTGCGCGTCCTTATTTCGACTTCTCCCTTCCAGATTGATAACGACGCCCCAACCCCACCTCCGATCTTGCTACCGTCCGTAAATATTCTGACCTCATGTTCACTATGTCTGTCAACGTCTTCTTGGTTTAAGAGGCGTATTACTTTTACATCGTCACGTTCAGCAGGGTGCGGTATTTTTGTTGCTGGTACCATTCTTTCTACTTCCCAATCGCCCAGACCAGGCACTGGCACCCCCTTCTTTGCTTCGTATAGGGCTGCTGCCTCTCGCACTCTGAGATCAAGTGGGAGTATACCTGCCAGCACAAGGGCTGAGTTAAGGGATACTGTGCGATATGCCTTACATATTTTTTGTGCTATTCCGCGCTGAACTGTCCCAAGCTGCTTTATTATTCCTATTTTGTTGGCTGCAGGGGGTTAGGTTAGGTTAGGTTAGGTTAGGTTAGGTTAGGTTAGGTTAGGTTAGGTTAGGTTAGGTTAGGTTTTTTTTTTTTTTTTTTTTTTTTTTTTTTTTTTCTTTAACAGTGCTCCTCCAACATGATCGGAGACTTTGCCTAGCTAGTTTTTCATTCATACCAGTTCTCGCTTGTATACCTCTCGTACTAGCATACTTCATACTTGATCTTTCTTTCATTCATCTCTTTCGTTCCTTATGTGGGTTAGGTTAGGTTAGGTTAGGTTAGGTTAGGTTAGGTTAGGTTAGGTTAGGTTAGGTTAGGTTAGGTTAGGTTAGGTTAGGTTAGGTTAGGTTAGGTTAGGTTAGGTTAGGTTAGGTTAGGTTAGGTTAGGTTAGGTTAGGTTAGGTTAGGTTAGGTTAGGTTAGGTTAGGTTAGGTTAGGTTAGGTTAGGTTAGGTTAGGTTAGGTTAGGTTAGGTTAGGTTAGGTTAGGTTAGGTTAGGTTAGGTTAGGTTAGGTTAGGTTAGGTTAGGTTAGGTTAGGTTAGGTTAGGTTAGGTTAGGTTAGGTTAGGTTAGGTTAGGTTAGGTTAGGTTAGGTTAGGTTAGGTTAGGTTAGGTTAGGTTAGGTTAGGTTAGGTTAGGTTAGGTTAGGTTAGGTTAGGTTAGGTTAGGTTAGGTTAGGTTAGGTTAGGTTAGGTTAGGTTAGGTTAGGTTAGGTTAGGTTAGGTTAGGTTAGGTTAGGTTAGGTTAGGTTAGGTTAGGTTAGGTTAGGTTAGGTTAGGTTAGGTTAGGTTAGGTTAGGTTAGGTTAGGTTAGGTTAGGTTAGGTTAGGTTAGGTTAGGTTAGGTTAGGTTAGGTTAGGTTAGGTTAGGTTAGGTTAGGTTAGGTTAGGTTAGGTTAGGTTAGGTTAGGTTAGGTTAGGTTAGGTTAGGTTAGGTTAGGTTAGGTTAGGTTAGGTTAGGTTAGGTTAGGTTAGGTTAGGTTAGGTTAGGTTAGGTTAGGTTAGGTTAGGTTAGGTTAGGTTAGGTTAGGTTAGGTTAGGTTAGGTTAGGTTAGGTTAGGTTAGGTTAGGTTAGGTTAGGTTAGGTTAGGTTAGGTTAGGTTAGGTTAGGTTAGGTTAGGTTAGGTTAGGTTAGGTTAGGTTAGGTTAGGTTAGGTTAGGTTAGGTTAGGTTAGGTTAGGTTAGGTTAGGTTAGGTTAGGTTAGGTTAGGTTAGGTTAGGTTAGGTTAGGTTAGGTTAGGTTAGGTTAGGTTAGGTTAGGTTAGGTTAGGTTAGGTTAGGTTAGGTTAGGTTAGGTTAGGTTAGGTTAGGTTAGGTTAGGTTAGGTTAGGTTAGGTTAGGTTAGGTTAGGTTAGGTTAGGTTAGGTTAGGTTAGGTTAGGTTAGGTTAGGTTAGGTTAGGTTAGGTTAGGTTAGGTTAGGTTAGGTTAGGTTAGGTTAGGTTAGGTTAGGTTAGGTTAGGTTAGGTTAGGTTAGGTTAGGTTAGGTTAGGTTAGGTTAGGTTAGGTTAGGTTAGGTTAGGTTAGGTTAGGTTAGGTTAGGTTAGGTTAGGTTAGGTTAGGTTAGGTTAGGTTAGGTTAGGTTAGGTTAGGTTAGGTTAGGTTAGGTTAGGTTAGGTTAGGTTAGGTTAGGTTAGGTTAGGTTAGGTTAGGTTAGGTTAGGTTAGGTTAGGTTAGGTTAGGTTAGGTTAGGTTAGGTTAGGTTAGGTTAGGTTAGGTTAGGTTAGGTTAGGTTAGGTTAGGTTAGGTTAGGTTAGGTTAGGTTAGGTTAGGTTAGGTTAGGTTAGGTTAGGTTAGGTTAGGTTAGGTTAGGTTAGGTTAGGTTAGGTTAGGTTAGGTTAGGTTAGGTTAGGTTAGGTTAGGTTAGGTTAGGTTAGGTTAGGTTAGGTTAGGTTAGGTTAGGTTAGGTTAGGTTAGGTTAGGTTAGGTTAGGTTAGGTTAGGTTAGGTTAGGTTAGGTTAGGTTAGGTTAGGTTAGGTTAGGTTAGGTTAGGTTAGGTTAGGTTAGGTTAGGTTAGGTTAGGTTAGGTTAGGTTAGGTTAGGTTAGGTTAGGTTAGGTTAGGTTAGGTTAGGTTAGGTTAGGTTAGGTTAGGTTAGGTTAGGTTAGGTTAGGTTAGGTTAGGTTAGGTTAGGTTAGGTTAGGTTAGGTTAGGTTAGGTTAGGTTAGGTTAGGTTAGGTTAGGTTAGGTTAGGTTAGGTTAGGTTAGGTTAGGTTAGGTTAGGTTAGGTTAGGTTAGGTTAGGTTAGGTTAGGTTAGGTTAGGTTAGGTTAGGTTAGGTTAGGTTAGGTTAGGTTAGGTTAGGTTAGGTTAGGTTAGGTTAGGTTAGGTTAGGTTAGGTTAGGTTAGGTTAGGTTAGGTTAGGTTAGGTTAGGTTAGGTTAGGTTAGGTTAGGTTAGGTTAGGTTAGGTTAGGTTAGGTTAGGTTAGGTTAGGTTAGGTTAGGTTAGGTTAGGTTAGGTTAGGTTAGGTTAGGTTAGGTTAGGTTAGGTTAGGTTAGGTTAGGTTAGGTTAGGTTAGGTTAGGTTAGGTTAGGTTAGGTTAGGTTAGGTTAGGTTAGGTTAGGTTAGGTTAGGTTAGGTTAGGTTAGGTTAGGTTAGGTTAGGTTAGGTTAGGTTAGGTTAGGTTAGGTTAGGTTAGGTTAGGTTAGGTTAGGTTAGGTTAGGTTAGGTTAGGTTAGGTTAGGTTAGGTTAGGTTAGGTTAGGTTAGGTTAGGTTAGGTTAGGTTAGGTTAGGTTAGGTTAGGTTAGGTTAGGTTAGGTTAGGTTAGGTTAGGTTAGGTTAGGTTAGGTTAGGTTAGGTTAGGTTAGGTTAGGTTAGGTTAGGTTAGGTTAGGTTAGGTTAGGTTAGGTTAGGTTAGGTTAGGTTAGGTTAGGTTAGGTTAGGTTAGGTTAGGTTAGGTTAGGTTAGGTTAGGTTAGGTTAGGTTAGGTTAGGTTAGGTTAGGTTAGGTTAGGTTAGGTTAGGTTAGGTTAGGTTAGGTTAGGTTAGGTTAGGTTAGGTTAGGTTAGGTTAGGTTAGGTTAGGTTAGGTTAGGTTAGGTTAGGTTAGGTTAGGTTAGGTTAGGTTAGGTTAGGTTAGGTTAGGTTAGGTTAGGTTAGGTTAGGTTAGGTTAGGTTAGGTTAGGTTAGGTTAGGTTAGGTTAGGTTAGGTTAGGTTAGGTTAGGTTAGGTTAGGTTAGGTTAGGTTAGGTTAGGTTAGGTTAGGTTAGGTTAGGTTAGGTTAGGTTAGGTTAGGTTAGGTTAGGTTAGGTTAGGTTAGGTTAGGTTAGGTTAGGTTAGGTTAGGTTAGGTTAGGTTAGGTTAGGTTAGGTTAGGTTAGGTTAGGTTAGGTTAGGTTAGGTTAGGTTAGGTTAGGTTAGGTTAGGTTAGGTTAGGTTAGGTTAGGTTAGGTTAGGTTAGGTTAGGTTAGGTTAGGTTAGGTTAGGTTAGGTTAGGTTAGGTTAGGTTAGGTTAGGTTAGGTTAGGTTAGGTTAGGTTAGGTTAGGTTAGGTTAGGTTAGGTTAGGTTAGGTTAGGTTAGGTTAGGTTAGGTTAGGTTAGGTTAGGTTAGGTTAGGTTAGGTTAGGTTAGGTTAGGTTAGGTTAGGTTAGGTTAGGTTAGGTTAGGTTAGGTTAGGTTAGGTTAGGTTAGGTTAGGTTAGGTTAGGTTAGGTTAGGTTAGGTTAGGTTAGGTTAGGTTAGGTTAGGTTAGGTTAGGTTAGGTTAGGTTAGGTTAGGTTAGGTTAGGTTAGGTTAGGTTAGGTTAGGTTAGGTTAGGTTAGGTTAGGTTAGGTTAGGTTAGGTTAGGTTAGGTTAGGTTAGGTTAGGTTAGGTTAGGTTAGGTTAGGTTAGGTTAGGTTAGGTTAGGTTAGGTTAGGTTAGGTTAGGTTAGGTTAGGTTAGGTTAGGTTAGGTTAGGTTAGGTTAGGTTAGGTTAGGTTAGGTTAGGTTAGGTTAGGTTAGGTTAGGTTAGGTTAGGTTAGGTTAGGTTAGGTTAGGTTAGGTTAGGTTAGGTTAGGTTAGGTTAGGTTAGGTTAGGTTAGGTTAGGTTAGGTTAGGTTAGGTTAGGTTAGGTTAGGTTAGGTTAGGTTAGGTTAGGTTAGGTTAGGTTAGGTTAGGTTAGGTTAGGTTAGGTTAGGTTAGGTTAGGTTAGGTTAGGTTAGGTTAGGTTAGGTTAGGTTAGGTTAGGTTAGGTTAGGTTAGGTTAGGTTAGGTTAGGTTAGGTTAGGTTAGGTTAGGTTAGGTTAGGTTAGGTTAGGTTAGGTTAGGTTAGGTTAGGTTAGGTTAGGTTAGGTTAGGTTAGGTTAGGTTAGGTTAGGTTAGGTTAGGTTAGGTTAGGTTAGGTTAGGTTAGGTTAGGTTAGGTTAGGTTAGGTTAGGTTAGGTTAGGTTAGGTTAGGTTAGGTTAGGTTAGGTTAGGTTAGGTTAGGTTAGGTTAGGTTAGGTTAGGTTAGGTTAGGTTAGGTTAGGTTAGGTTAGGTTAGGTTAGGTTAGGTTAGGTT
>NC_086042.1:30793227-30807460 GCF_947568885.1 Cydia strobilella | reverse complement strand
TGGATGGTCTGGAGTGCCGCCATAGAGTCGCTGTAGACCCCAAACGTTTTTTCCCTGTGCTTCACCACTTCTCTGGTTGCTATACACAGTGCTAGGAGCTCCGCTTGGTAGACGGTGCAGAACTTTGGTAATGTTAGTTTGCGCGTCCTTATTTCGACTTCTCCCTTCCAGATTGATAACGACGCCCCAACCCCACCTCCGATCTTACTACCGTCCGTAAATATTCTGACCTCATGTTCGCTATGTCTGTCAACGTCTTCTTGGTTTAAGAGGCGTATTACTTTTACATCGTCACGTTCAGCAGGGTGCGGTATTTTTGTTGCTGGTACCATTCTTTCTACTTCCCAATCGCCCAGACCAGGCACTGGCACCCCCTTCTTTGCTTCGTATAGGGCTGCTGCCTCTCGCACTCTGAGATCAAGTGGGAGTATACCTGCCAGCACAAGGGCTGAGTTAAGGGATACTGTGCGATATGCCTTACACATTTTTTGTGCTATTCCGCGCTGAACTGTCCCAAGCTGCTTTATTATTCCTATTTTGTTGGCTGCAGGGGCCCATACACTGGCAGCATACAGTATAATGGGCTCGACTGTAGCGACATATATTGTTTTGATTATTTCGGGGTTTAGTCCCCAACTGGTTTTGGCTGCTCTGGCTAGCCTCTTGTGTATACCTATCGCCTTCCTACAGACATTCGCTACGTGGGTGTTGAACGTCAGTTTGTTGTCAACGGTTACTCCTAGCATCTTGATTTCTTTGGACATGGTGATATCCGTTCCTCCCATGTTCAGACGTGGTGTGTCATATTTCAATTTCCTTGTGATGACCATTCCTACGGTTTTATGGGGAGCGAATTTAAGTTTGTTGTTCACACCCCACCTCTGAACATGTTCAAGTGCGGCATTTGCCTGCCCCTCGATGTCGTGAGCTGTTTTCCCGTCGAAGACCAGGACGACGTCGTCCGCGAATGCTTGGCACCATACGTGTTTTCCCTCTAGAGATTTTAGGAGCGGGTCCAACAGGAGGTTCCATAACATTGGGCCGCCAATCGAACCCTGCACACACCCTTTGCTTGTTTTCATGCTATATTCTTCTCTCAGGTACCTCACTCTAACCTTCCTGTCTTTAAGGTAGCTGTCGAAGACCTTTCTTAGGTCGGGTGGGCAATTTTCTTCAGCTAAGCGGACTCTGATGGCCGGCCACCAGGCGTTGTCGAAGGCTCCCTCTATATCCAGTGACACAACGGTGACAATTTTCTTCTCCTGTAATTTCTCTTTGATGTGTTGTATCATGGTATAGAGGGAGTCCTCGGTACTTCTTTGTGGCATGAAGCCAAACTGGCGGGCGCTTATTCTTGGGACAAGATAATGCTTGAGTCGAGCAACCAGGAGTTTTTCGTAAATTTTTCCGAGAATGGGGAGCAGTCCGATCGGTCTGTATGACTTTGGATTTGTATAGTCCTCTTTTCCTGGTTTTCTTAATGCTACGACTGTCGCTTCCTTCCAGGACAGAGGGAAGTGGTGGAGGCTCAGGCATTTGTTAAGAAGAGCCAGGAACATTTCTGGTTCACTCCGGATGACATGATTACATATATCAGCAGTGAAGCCATCTGCTCCCGGCGCCTTCTTGGGATTGAAGGATTCCGTGGCCCACTTGAGTTCTGCCATTGTGAACAGAGGTTTGCAAACTTCATGTTGCTCTCCTTCGTTCACGTTTTCAGCTTTAGCTCTGATGTTACAATGGTGTTCGTTGTCGCTGTCGCTTGGGTCCTTCGGATAGAAAGTCTCTGCCAACAGCTTCGCCGAGTCCACCGCGCTCTGTGTTTCTCCTCCTTTCTCAAGTGGCGTGTCTTCCTCTCTCTTTGTGACCCTACCGATGACTCTGTAGATACCCTCCCACATCCCTTCTCTATCCTGTTTCCTGCAGAATTCCTTCCAGCTTTCTACTTGGGCTTTGGCTGCTCGTAGTTCATATTCTTCTTTCTTTACCAGATATTCTTCTACTACCTTCGATCTCCGTGCCGGGGCTGCATTGCGTATCCTGCGTTTTCTGGTGGCAACCTCGTGTTTCATCGAACTGAGCTCCTCGGACCACCATGGTAAGGTTAGTTTCTCGTTGTTTTTCTTTTTTGGAATTGTTATGTTGCATGTTTCTGTTATTATTTCCGTGAGGTTATTGACTGCTAGTTCAACTTCGCCCACCGTGTTAATCTCGTCTATTTTTGATTTTGTCAGGTTTCTGTCAGGTAGCAATTGTCTTAATTTCTCATGAAATGTTGTCCAATTGGCCTTTTTTGTATGGTAAATTCTTGTAGTTCTGTTTATTTTAATTCCCGGTGATTTTCGTAGATAGATTTTAAAGAGTATTCCGTTATGGTCCGAGCTTGTGAGTCCTTCGTTTATGTTCCAGTCGTCCACCAGGTCCATTATGTCTGTAGAGCAGGCTGTTACGTCTACATGACTGCTGTAGCGCACTGTGCCCCTGATGGTGTCGAAGGTCGGTATAGTTCCTTTGTTCATGATATGTAGGTCGAGTTCATTGAGCGTTGCCAGTGTGCTTGTGCCTCTGTGGTCTATTTCCAGGCTGCCCCACCAAGTGCTTTTTGCATTGGCGTCACCACCTATGATTAGGTTGCTGGAGCCGGTTTCTTGTTTTATTTTTGCAAGGTGTTCTAGGTACGGTTCTATTGGCTCGTCGGGTTCGAAGTAGAAGGAGACAATCGTTATTTTCCATACGCTGGTACTTATCCCCACCACTGTGATGTTGTTGGTGGTGAGTTTTGGGTACTGTGTGACGTTTAATTCATTGTTGAATACGGCTATGACCGATTTTACGGTCCCCTCTTTGGTTCCTGCATTTTGGAAAATACGAACGCCCGCACAACTTCTCATTTCTCTTGCTCCCCCAACGTAAGGTTCCTGTATTAGGGCCAATGCTATTTTACGCTTTGATGCCTCCAGCAAGAGCTCATTTGTTGCGAGTCTTTTTCTCTGAAGGTTTGCTTGGACTACTTGGTATGGGGTGTATTCGCCGTGGGTGCCCTTAGCAGTAGGCAACGGTCGACCGTGCCAGTGCATCCCATTTCCGCCGTACTGGGCATGCCTGGTTGAAGGCATCGTGTTCCGTGTCTTCCAGGTTGGCTTTGGTACAATTCTTGCATTTGGGTGGAACTCTGGCGAGCCATTCCTCGCACGTCGCTCTCAGGTGAGGCCCGCCACAGTGACTGCATAAGTCCTCTGGTTCGTGGCAGAATCTTTTCCCGTGACCAAAGCCGAGGCATCGTGTGCATTGGACTAGCGGGGATTGATCCTCAACCTTGATCCGTTGCAGATCAATGTGCACACTCCCTATATCTAAGGTTTTTTGCCATATGGTTGGTGAGACACTGATGACGACATGACCTGTGTGTGGGTTCCTTGCCCGCCTTCTAAATTTGACCATCATTCTGTTGTCTTCCTCACTGAGGTTGGTGAAGATCACTTTGTTCTGGTTTCTGAAGGCCACTAGGATGTCTTCATCGGTGTTAACCGAGAGGACGTCCCTCAAGAGCAGCAGCGGGTCTTTGTTCTGGACTTCTTCTACAGTTAGTTCGGCGCCTTCCCTGCCGAGCTTGTCTTTGAGTTTGTCCCTCTCGGTTTTGGTCCCAAATCCCATGATAATTTTCCTGTCTTTTGCCTTGCGTACCTTCTCGACTTTGATCCATCCTTCTTTGGCGTCTATCGTCTTCCTTATTTTGTCCAGCACTTCCTCGCCGGTCTCGTGTTCGTTCTTTGATGTGACGACAACAGAGTGTAGTGTTTTCCGCTCGACAGTTGGTTTCCTGTTGGATGCAGAGATTGGAGCTGCTGCTACACTGGCGTAGGTTGTTCCCATCGCTGTCATCTTTTCCATTATTTCTCTCTGCTTTTTCATCTCTTCCTTTAGGTCTTCCATCATTTTGTTGTTTTTGATCAATAATTTTGTATTTTCCTTTATTTTCTCCGTACACATCTGTTGGTCTGATTCTTGGTCAGGTTCTGGTCCTGGGGTCGCTGGTGTTTTTTGTTTGGAGGCCTGTTCTGAGAAGCATGGTTGCGCCTTCTCCAGGCGCTTCTTCTCCTGCTCCACGTCCCTCACCAGCCTGTATAGTTTTTCTATTATTTCTTTTACTGAGGCTTTTATGTCTCTCTTTATGTTCCCGGACTTGTCCATGTCGCTCTTTGCTTTTTCCATCAGTCGTCTGGCCTCCGCCGTTTTTGGGAACATAGCTTGTTTTGTTTTCAAGGGGCCAGCCTGCGACTGTTTTTGTGCACTGTCGGTTTCTGCGACTGGCGCCGGGAGGGCCGCGGGAGCTAGCTTTGATGCCGCGTCGGCACCCTTGGGCTCCTCCGACGATGGGCTTGGTGACAGGTGGAATGTCCTGCCCAGCTCCTTCTCCCACTCCCCAATGCTTGTCCTCACTGAGGGTCGCGGGTCGGTTTTATCCGGCTTTGTGGGCGTCATGTTTGAAGCCACGTCCTTGTTGGGTGTCCTGTACATTTGTTCTTTGTTGCCTGGCCTTGACGTCTTGGGTGACGTTTTTGCCTGTGCTATAGGCGTCCGATACATGCAGGAGGATTTCCCCGTGTCGGCAATTTTTATAGGGAATGAGGTTTTGTCAAGTAAATAAATAAATCGGAGTTTGTAAAGAACACCGATTACGGTCAACAATTCGCTCTATGTAGAGTAGATAATAACTAAGGTTACCTCTGTACAGGGGAGGCAGTAATCTCTTAAATCTATTAACACAACGTAGATAACTACAAAAATTTTCTTTTATGTAGAGTCGCAGACTCTATCGTACTCTTATCTCCCCAAATTGGGTTAGAGGGGGGTCTCTGTCTCCTTCTGTATACTTATTTGTAATTTCCAACTCAGAAGAAATTTCGACTCTACTGTAGAGTCGATTTGTGGGGCTCACGAGATAGCCCTCCTTCAGCCCTTTTTAACGATACCAAACACGGCTCTACTATTACCACTGGTTTCAGAGCTACAGCAGTACAAAGTTTCTGGTTTCGGTACTAAAACCGGTTTCCAGATTCGGTATCTGTTTGTATCTCCGTTTCCGCCGGTCCTAGAGATCCGTGCCTGGGCTCGTTTTTCTCGGCTCGAGGAGCTCTATCCAGTGGAATCACTTTCAGGGAGGGAAAAATTTTCAGTTTTCAGTTTCCTGAAAATAGCTGGAGGGTCCTGAAAACCTCTCCCTAACCTGCTGTCGACCCCACTAATATCCGCACTGAAAACCACGATCCTCTGCGACCCTTCGTTCGGGAGATATCGCTGTTTGAAATTTTCCAAAATGGCGGCGGGAGCTGTCAAAGTTGAACTTTGGTCGCTGATATCTCCGGTTCCCGGCGTCGCAGAAAGCCCGGGTTTTCGACGGCTTACCTAAACTTAACCTACGCAATCGATTGGGACCACTTTCAACTCTCGAAAATTTTCAGGAATTTTCAGTTGTAAATTTTCCTGAAAATTCCCGAAAAGTGCCGGATGTGCTAGTCAATCCTATGCCTTCCTGCAGGGAAAAAACCGCGAGTCTCCAGGCCACTCAGTCGTCGAGATATTATAGTTTGAAAAAAGGCAAGATGGCCGCCGAACTGTCAAACTCAATGTTTGAGGGTCGATATCTCGGGAGTGGGTTGCCGGAGAAACTTCGGGTTTCCTTTCCTGCAATTGGCTTTTCCTCCTCTATCGTTTGAGAGTGGTCTCAAGCCTTAAAGTTACTTGTCGAGATTTTCGCCTGAAACCGGTAAAGTTCGGTTCCTGCTCAAAATACACTGTCTAAGGCGAAAATCCGACTTTTCTATGTCAAGCGGTTACCGAGTAATTTACAATTTAATTTTGATACCGTAAAAAACAAAATGGCGGTTTTTCGGTTTCTGCTCAATTTAAGTGGGACAAGGTTCGCGTTTTCGGTATCCCTGGGTAATATGACTGTTCTAAAGCTGATTTTAATGTGAAATTTAGTTATTTATTATTAATTTTGAATATATGACCAAAAATAGGTTAAAATTCTATAACTTTGGAACCACTTGACATAAAAATACACAAAAAACGTCAAAATTAAGGGCACACCAATGCCTACAATACACAATAATATAATAATACAGTTCTATAGAAATTTATTTTGAAATTTACAATTTTAGAAAATTTTGAAAAAGTTCGTTTTTCCGGGTGGAAAACTGTCGGAAATTTGTCCAGATGCTGTGGTCCTCTTCTTTATACTAGCGCGCAACGGATTTCACCAAGAAAAGTATATGGTCTGACTGAAAGTTTTTTGTTTTTTCACTTTGAATTTTGGATTTTGAAAAGTCTATATCTCAGAAACTAAGTGTCCAAAAATTATGATCTAAATACCGTATTTGTCGGCGAAGTGTACTCCTTCTGATGGCGTCCTCCAAATTAGCCGCACGACGCTGGATCTTCGACCACGCCGCCACGTGGTTTTTGTTTTTTTGGCTTTTGTGCTCCAACGGTGCGTCGCCCGGAGGCGTGCGGGGTGTCAAATTGTGGGGCTCGTTGAGACGCTTCCGGCTATGTATCGCAAGTAGCGATACCGATGTCCTGTGAGGCTGTAGACGGCTGTTTGAAGGTGTTTAACCTCTAAAAACGTGGTTTATTGCACTTTGCGGTTTTCACTGAGCACTGCCGTACACTCACTGTAATCCAATAGATCGGCCGCACTATTCCGCACACACTGACGTTTATTTTGTCCCGATCGGGTAAGAATTGCCACGTCCACGAATTTTTAACTGCGGAGCTCGGCGGAAAAGATGTTGCTACGACGCAGGGTGGCACGTGACTGGTTAGGTTAGGTTAGGTTAGGTTAGGTTAGGTTAGGTTAGGTTAGGTTAGGTTAGGTTAGGTTAGGTTAGGTTAGGTTAGGTTAGGTTAGGTTAGGTTAGGTTAGGTTAGGTTAGGTTAGGTTAGGTTAGGTTAGGTTAGGTTAGGTTAGGTTAGGTTAGGTTAGGTTAGGTTAGGTTAGGTTAGGTTAGGTTAGGTTAGGTTATAGGGTCTATTCTCGGTCGATTTCGTTCAAATTTGGCATAGGGGCTTTTTTTTACCTGATCTATCTATGGTCTTTCGCTTTTGGTATTGAATCGCCCTGCGTCTGGTACCTCCCATACATTTTTTTTGAAAATTTACGGTTTTTAATTTTTTATTAAAAACTTATAATAATTAGGTGTTTGGTTTCTACCCTACCCCAAAATTTCAATAATTGCGCATCGAATGACGTTTTTTACATTAAAATCGGATAATAAATAAAGATTTTAGACCCGGGTTAGATTATTTTTGCATTTTTTTTAATTTTTTTTTAGCGTCCAAAAATTTTGAAAAAAATATATAAGGTAGGCATGCCGTACCTCGTGCACCTACTGCGTGGTGCCGATAGCTCGAATTTCAAGTCCATTTTTTTTTATCTCTTACCGTTTTTGAGATATTAATTTTTTAGAGGTAAAAATATAGAGAAACATTGCTATTACCTTCATCAGGCGCCTCGACCGAATTTGTATGGAAAAAGTTAATTCCGACTCGAACTTGACCGAAATTCAGTTTGAGGAAAAATTCTGTATCTTCTAAACGGCTGGTCCGATTTTGATAGGACTTTCAACATTGGTCATGGGATGGAAAATGTAGTTTGACACATCTGTCAAAAATGTCAAAATTGACAGTTTGACAGTTTTTGTCATTTTTAGTGAAAATTAACATGTTTTGTTAAAGTTTGGTACTAAGTGACATAGTTTAATGTACTTAGTGTTGTTTGACATATCTGTCAAATTTGACAGTTTGACAGTTTTTGCCATTTTCAGTGAAAATTCTCATTTTGGGATATAATTTAGCACCAAGTGACATTGTTAAGTGTAGATTTATACTATCTGTCAAATCTGTCAAAATTGACATTTTGTGAAATTTTGACAGTTTTGGGTCCAAAATCGAAACGGCTGGTCCGATTTTGATAAGAACTTCAACAGTAGTCATGGGATGGAAAATGTAGTTTGACACATCTGTCAAAAATGTCAAAATTGACAGTTTGACAGTTTTGGTCATTTTTAGTGAAAATTAACATGTTTTGTTAAAGTTTGGTACTAAGTGACATAGTTTAATGTACTTAGTGTTGTTTCACATATCTGTCAAATTTGACAGTTTGACAGTTTTTGCCATTTTCAGTGAAAATTCTCATTTTGGGATATAATTTAGCACCAAGTGACATTGTTAAGTGTAGATTTATACTATCTGTCAAATCTGTCAAAATTGACAATTTGTGAAATTTTGACAGTTTTGGGTCCAAAATCGAAACGGCTTGTCCGATTTTGATAGGACCTTCAACATTAGTCATGGGATGGAAAAAGAAAAATGGAAAACCTATTAGGTTAGGTTAGGTTAGGTTTTTTTTTTTTTTTTTTTTTTTTTTTTTTTTTTTTTTTTTTTTTCTCTGTATCCTCCAACATGATCGGAGCCTATGTTAGCAGTGTATCTTTCATTCCAGTTCTCACTTTTATTCTTCTCGCACTTTCATGCTTCATACTATCTTTCTTTCATTCATCGTCTTGCATTGCTTTTTCTGGGTGGGACTCCCAGCTACGTTTGCCTATTCTATACTATATATTTATTTCTTCCTTTAATTGTTTCAGGGATTGTACTTGGTGGTCCTTTCATTGGGGGTTGTAAATAATCAAGAATACAGTTGTGTCCATTCAAGGTGGTTCGGGTTTTACATTTCTCTCTGTAATTTTTACTCTACGCTATTTACATTTTTTGTTTCCTTATTCTATTATTTTATGTTTATTTTAATATACTTATTATATTAATCAAACATAACTTTCTTATCTAGTTTTGTTTCTATTGATTACTATTTTTACAATTTTTATACAGTATTTTACAAACTCCTCTTTATTTTCTCCTGAAATTAGTTCCCTTATTACCTCGGATGTTAGGTTGGTCGCTGTTCTTTGTTCGAAATCAAATCGTTCTTTTGCATGTATCGGACATTCCAGTAGTATGTGTTCAACTGATTCGTGTTTTGCCGGGTCGCAGATGCACGAGGGACTCTCCTTGCACCTAAAGCGGTTTAGGTATTCAGAGAATCCTCCGTGCCCTGTCATAAGCTGCGTCGTAACATTTGTTGGTTCCATTTTGCGAATTACATTGTATGCCGCCACTATGTCCGGGAAAAACAGCTTAGTTGTAGATGCGGTTTCGCCTGACTTATATCTGTGGTTCCATTCGTCAAGCGTTGCCATACGCAGGCGTCGCTTTACGTATGCGATCGGACATTGATCGTAGTCTGGTTTTCGTTTTGAGTCTGCAGCTGCTCCTTTTGCAAGCTCATCCGCTCTCTCGTTCCCTTCCAACCCCGCGTGTGCTTTAATCCAATGCAAAATCAATATTTTTCCTTGGAGAGATATTGTTTTCATATTTTCTCTTGCTTCCACTGCTAGGGGATGGAGGCATCCGTGATTCTGGATGGTCTGGAGTGCCGCCATAGAGTCGCTGTAGACCCCAAACGTTTTTTCCCTGTGCTTCACCACTTCTCTGGTTGCTATACACAGTGCTAGGAGCTCCGCTTGGTAGACGGTGCAGAACTTTGGTAATGTTAGTTTGCGCGTCCTTATTTCGACTTCTCCCTTCCAGATTGATAACGACGCCCCAACCCCACCTCCGATCTTGCTACCGTCCGTAAATATTCTGACCTCATGTTCACTATGTCTGTCAACGTCTTCTTGGTTTAAGAGGCGTATTACTTTTACATCGTCACGTTCAGCAGGGTGCGGTATTTTTGTTGCTGGTACCATTCTTTCTACTTCCCAATCGCCCAGACCAGGCACTGGCACCCCCTTCTTTGCTTCGTATAGGGCTGCTGCCTCTCGCACTCTGAGATCAAGTGGGAGTATACCTGCCAGCACAAGGGCTGAGTTAAGGGATACTGTGCGATATGCCTTACATATTTTTTGTGCTATTCCGCGCTGAACTGTCCCAAGCTGCTTTATTATTCCTATTTTGTTGGCTGCAGGGGCCCATACACTGGCAGCATACAGTATAATGGGCTCGACTGTAGCGACATATATTGTTTTGATTATTTCGGGGTTTAGTCCCCAACTGGTTTTGGCTGCTCTGGCTAGCCTCTTGTGTATACCTATCGCCTTCCTACAGACATTCGCTACGTGGGTGTTGAACGTCAGTTTGTTGTCAACGGTTACTCCTAGCATCTTGATTTCTTTGGACATGGTGATATCCGTTCCTCCCATGTTCAGACGTGGTGTGTCATATTTCAATTTCCTTGTGATGACCATTCCTACGGTTTTATGGGGAGCGAATTTAAGTTTGTTGTTCACACCCCACCTCTGAACATGTTCAAGTGCGGCATTTGCCTGCCCCTCGATGTCGTGAGCTGGTTAGGTTAGGTTAGGTTAGGTTAGGTTAGGTTAGGTTAGGTTAGGTTAGGTTAGGTTAGGTTAGGTTAGGTTAGGTTAGGTTAGGTTAGGTTAGGTTAGGTTAGGTTAGGTTAGGTTAGGTTAGGTTAGGTTAGGTTAGGTTAGGTTAGGTTAGGTTAGGTTAGGTTAGGTTAGGTTAGGTTAGGTTAGGTTAGGTTAGGTTAGGTTAGGTTAGGTTAGGTTAGGTTAGGTTAGGTTAGGTTAGGTTAGGTTAGGTTAGGTTAGGTTAGGTTAGGTTAGGTTAGGTTAGGTTAGGTTAGGTTAGGTTAGGTTAGGTTAGGTTAGGTTAGGTTAGGTTAGGTTAGGTTAGGTTAGGTTAGGTTAGGTTAGGTTAGGTTAGGTTAGGTTAGGTTAGGTTAGGTTAGGTTAGGTTAGGTTAGGTTAGGTTAGGTTAGGTTAGGTTAGGTTAGGTTAGGTTAGGTTAGGTTAGGTTAGGTTAGGTTAGGTTAGGTTAGGTTAGGTTAGGTTAGGTTAGGTTAGGTTAGGTTAGGTTAGGTTAGGTTAGGTTAGGTTAGGTTAGGTTAGGTTAGGTTAGGTTAGGTTAGGTTAGGTTAGGTTAGGTTAGGTTAGGTTAGGTTAGGTTAGGTTAGGTTAGGTTAGGTTAGGTTAGGTTAGGTTAGGTTAGGTTAGGTTAGGTTAGGTTAGGTTAGGTTAGGTTAGGTTAGGTTAGGTTAGGTTAGGTTAGGTTAGGTTAGGTTAGGTTAGGTTAGGTTAGGTTAGGTTAGGTTAGGTTAGGTTAGGTTAGGTTAGGTTAGGTTAGGTTAGGTTAGGTTAGGTTAGGTTAGGTTAGGTTAGGTTAGGTTAGGTTAGGTTAGGTTAGGTTAGGTTAGGTTAGGTTAGGTTAGGTTAGGTTAGGTTAGGTTAGGTTAGGTTAGGTTAGGTTAGGTTAGGTTAGGTTAGGTTAGGTTAGGTTAGGTTAGGTTAGGTTAGGTTAGGTTAGGTTAGGTTAGGTTAGGTTAGGTTAGGTTAGGTTAGGTTAGGTTAGGTTAGGTTAGGTTAGGTTAGGTTAGGTTAGGTTAGGTTAGGTTAGGTTAGGTTAGGTTAGGTTAGGTTAGGTTAGGTTAGGTTAGGTTAGGTTAGGTTAGGTTAGGTTAGGTTAGGTTAGGTTAGGTTAGGTTAGGTTAGGTTAGGTTAGGTTAGGTTAGGTTAGGTTAGGTTAGGTTAGGTTAGGTTAGGTTAGGTTAGGTTAGGTTAGGTTAGGTTAGGTTAGGTTAGGTTAGGTTAGGTTAGGTTAGGTTAGGTTAGGTTAGGTTAGGTTAGGTTAGGTTAGGTTAGGTTAGGTTAGGTTAGGTTAGGTTAGGTTAGGTTAGGTTAGGTTAGGTTAGGTTAGGTTAGGTTAGGTTAGGTTAGGTTAGGTTAGGTTAGGTTAGGTTAGGTTAGGTTAGGTTAGGTTAGGTTAGGTTAGGTTAGGTTAGGTTAGGTTAGGTTAGGTTAGGTTAGGTTAGGTTAGGTTAGGTTAGGTTAGGTTAGGTTAGGTTAGGTTAGGTTAGGTTAGGTTAGGTTAGGTTAGGTTAGGTTAGGTTAGGTTAGGTTAGGTTAGGTTAGGTTAGGTTAGGTTAGGTTAGGTTAGGTTATAGGGTCTATTCTCGGTCGATTTCGTTCAAATTTGGCATAGGGGCTTTTTTTTACCTGATCTATCTATGGTCTTTCGCTTTTGGTATTGAATCGCCCTGCGTCTGGTACCTCCCATACATTTTTTTTGAAAATTTACGGTTTTTAATTTTTTATTAAAAACTTATAATAATTAGGTGTTTGGTTTCTACCCTACCCCAAAATTTCAATAATTGCGCATCGAATGACGTTTTTTACATTAAAATCGGATAATAAATAAAGATTTTAGACCCGGGTTAGATTATTTTTGCATTTTTTTTAATTTTTTTTTAGCGTCCAAAAATTTTGAAAAAAATATATAAGGTAGGCATGCCGTACCTCGTGCACCTACTGCGTGGTGCCGATAGCTCGAATTTCAAGTCCATTTTTTTTTATCTCTTACCGTTTTTGAGATATTAATTTTTTAGAGGTAAAAATATAGAGAAACATTGCTATTACCTTCATCAGGCGCCTCGACCGAATTTGTATGGAAAAAGTTAATTCCGACTCGAACTTGACCGAAATTCAGTTTGAGGAAAAATTCTGTATCTTCTAAACGGCTGGTCCGATTTTGATAGGACTTTCAACATTGGTCATGGGATGGAAAATGTAGTTTGACACATCTGTCAAAAATGTCAAAATTGACAGTTTGACAGTTTTTGTCATTTTTAGTGAAAATTAACATGTTTTGTTAAAGTTTGGTACTAAGTGACATAGTTTAATGTACTTAGTGTTGTTTGACATATCTGTCAAATTTGACAGTTTGACAGTTTTTGCCATTTTCAGTGAAAATTCTCATTTTGGGATATAATTTAGCACCAAGTGACATTGTTAAGTGTAGATTTATACTATCTGTCAAATCTGTCAAAATTGACATTTTGTGAAATTTTGACAGTTTTGGGTCCAAAATCGAAACGGCTGGTCCGATTTTGATAAGAACTTCAACAGTAGTCATGGGATGGAAAATGTAGTTTGACACATCTGTCAAAAATGTCAAAATTGACAGTTTGACAGTTTTGGTCATTTTTAGTGAAAATTAACATGTTTTGTTAAAGTTTGGTACTAAGTGACATAGTTTAATGTACTTAGTGTTGTTTCACATATCTGTCAAATTTGACAGTTTGACAGTTTTTGCCATTTTCAGTGAAAATTCTCATTTTGGGATATAATTTAGCACCAAGTGACATTGTTAAGTGTAGATTTATACTATCTGTCAAATCTGTCAAAATTGACAATTTGTGAAATTTTGACAGTTTTGGGTCCAAAATCGAAACGGCTTGTCCGATTTTGATAGGACCTTCAACATTAGTCATGGGATGGAAAAAGAAAAATGGAAAACCTATTAGGTTAGGTTAGGTTAGGTTTTTTTTTTTTTTTTTTTTTTTTTTTTTTTTTTTTTTTTTTTTCTCTGTATCCTCCAACATGATCGGAGCCTATGTTAGCAGTGTATCTTTCATTCCAGTTCTCACTTTTATTCTTCTCGCACTTTCATGCTTCATACTATCTTTCTTTCATTCATCGTCTTGCATTGCTTTTTCTGGGTGGGACTCCCAGCTACGTTTGCCTATTCTATACTATATATTTATTTCTTCCTTTAATTGTTTCAGGGATTGTACTTGGTGGTCCTTTCATTGGGGGTTGTAAATAATCAAGAATACAGTTGTGTCCATTCAAGGTGGTTCGGGTTTTACATTTCTCTCTGTAATTTTTACTCTACGCTATTTACATTTTTTGTTTCCTTATTCTATTATTTTATGTTTATTTTAATATACTTATTATATTAATCAAACATAACTTTCTTATCTAGTTTTGTTTCTATTGATTACTATTTTTACAATTTTTATACAGTATTTTACAAACTCCTCTTTATTTTCTCCTGAAATTAGTTCCCTTATTACCTCGGATGTTAGGTTGGTCGCTGTTCTTTGTTCGAAATCAAATCGTTCTTTTGCATGTATCGGACATTCCAGTAGTATGTGTTCAACTGATTCGTGTTTTGCCGGGTCGCAGATGCACGAGGGACTCTCCTTGCACCTAAAGCGGTTTAGGTATTCAGAGAATCCTCCGTGCCCTGTCATAAGCTGCGTCGTAACATTTGTTGGTTCCATTTTGCGAATTACATTGTATGCCGCCACTATGTCCGGGAAAAACAGCTTAGTTGTAGATGCGGTTTCGCCTGACTTATATCTGTG
>NC_086042.1:30758227-30788227 GCF_947568885.1 Cydia strobilella | reverse complement strand
TTTGCTTCGTATAGGGCTGCTGCCTCTCGCACTCTGAGATCAAGTGGGAGTATACCTGCCAGCACAAGGGCTGAGTTAAGGGATACTGTGCGATATGCCTTACACATTTTTTGTGCTATTCCGCGCTGAACTGTCCCAAGCTGCTTTATTATTCCTATTTTGTTGGCTGCAGGGGCCCATACACTGGCAGCATACAGTATAATGGGCTCGACTGTAGCGACATATATTGTTTTGATTATTTCGGGGTTTAGTCCCCAACTGGTTTTGGCTGCTCTGGCTAGCCTCTTGTGTATACCTATCGCCTTCCTACAGACATTCGCTACGTGGGTGTTGAACGTCAGTTTGTTGTCAACGGTTACTCCTAGCATCTTGATTTCTTTGGACATGGTGATATCCGTTCCTCCCATGTTCAGACGTGGTGTGTCATATTTCAATTTCCTTGTGATGACCATTCCTACGGTTTTATGGGGAGCGAATTTAAGTTTGTTGTTCACACCCCACCTCTGAACATGTTCAAGTGCGGCATTTGCCTGCCCCTCGATGTCGTGAGCTGTTTTCCCGTCGAAGACCAGGACGACGTCGTCCGCGAATGCTTGGCACCATACGTGTTTTCCCTCTAGAGATTTTAGGAGCGGGTCCAACAGGAGGTTCCATAACATTGGGCCGCCAATCGAACCCTGCACACACCCTTTGCTTGTTTTCATGCTATATTCTTCTCTCAGGTACCTCACTCTAACCTTCCTGTCTTTAAGGTAGCTGTCGAAGACCTTTCTTAGGTCGGGTGGGCAATTTTCTTCAGCTAAGCGGACTCTGATGGCCGGCCACCAGGCGTTGTCGAAGGCTCCCTCTATATCCAGTGACACAACGGTGACAATTTTCTTCTCCTGTAATTTCTCTTTGATGTGTTGTATCATGGTATAGAGGGAGTCCTCGGTACTTCTTTGTGGCATGAAGCCAAACTGGCGGGCGCTTATTCTTGGGACAAGATAATGCTTGAGTCGAGCAACCAGGAGTTTTTCGTAAATTTTTCCGAGAATGGGGAGCAGTCCGATCGGTCTGTATGACTTTGGATTTGTATAGTCCTCTTTTCCTGGTTTTCTTAATGCTACGACTGTCGCTTCCTTCCAGGACAGAGGGAAGTGGTGGAGGCTCAGGCATTTGTTAAGAAGAGCCAGGAACATTTCTGGTTCACTCCGGATGACATGATTACATATATCAGCAGTGAAGCCATCTGCTCCCGGCGCCTTCTTGGGATTGAAGGATTCCGTGGCCCACTTGAGTTCTGCCATTGTGAACAGAGGTTTGCAAACTTCATGTTGCTCTCCTTCGTTCACGTTTTCAGCTTTAGCTCTGATGTTACAATGGTGTTCGTTGTCGCTGTCGCTTGGGTCCTTCGGATAGAAAGTCTCTGCCAACAGCTTCGCCGAGTCCACCGCGCTCTGTGTTTCTCCTCCTTTCTCAAGTGGCGTGTCTTCCTCTCTCTTTGTGACCCTACCGATGACTCTGTAGATACCCTCCCACATCCCTTCTCTATCCTGTTTCCTGCAGAATTCCTTCCAGCTTTCTACTTGGGCTTTGGCTGCTCGTAGTTCATATTCTTCTTTCTTTACCAGATATTCTTCTACTACCTTCGATCTCCGTGCCGGGGCTGCATTGCGTATCCTGCGTTTTCTGGTGGCAACCTCGTGTTTCATCGAACTGAGCTCCTCGGACCACCATGGTAAGGTTAGTTTCTCGTTGTTTTTCTTTTTTGGAATTGTTATGTTGCATGTTTCTGTTATTATTTCCGTGAGGTTATTGACTGCTAGTTCAACTTCGCCCACCGTGTTAATCTCGTCTATTTTTGATTTTGTCAGGTTTCTGTCAGGTAGCAATTGTCTTAATTTCTCATGAAATGTTGTCCAATTGGCCTTTTTTGTATGGTAAATTCTTGTAGTTCTGTTTATTTTAATTCCCGGTGATTTTCGTAGATAGATTTTAAAGAGTATTCCGTTATGGTCCGAGCTTGTGAGTCCTTCGTTTATGTTCCAGTCGTCCACCAGGTCCATTATGTCTGTAGAGCAGGCTGTTACGTCTACATGACTGCTGTAGCGCACTGTGCCCCTGATGGTGTCGAAGGTCGGTATAGTTCCTTTGTTCATGATATGTAGGTCGAGTTCATTGAGCGTTGCCAGTGTGCTTGTGCCTCTGTGGTCTATTTCCAGGCTGCCCCACCAAGTGCTTTTTGCATTGGCGTCACCACCTATGATTAGGTTGCTGGAGCCGGTTTCTTGTTTTATTTTTGCAAGGTGTTCTAGGTACGGTTCTATTGGCTCGTCGGGTTCGAAGTAGAAGGAGACAATCGTTATTTTCCATACGCTGGTACTTATCCCCACCACTGTGATGTTGTTGGTGGTGAGTTTTGGGTACTGTGTGACGTTTAATTCATTGTTGAATACGGCTATGACCGATTTTACGGTCCCCTCTTTGGTTCCTGCATTTTGGAAAATACGAACGCCCGCACAACTTCTCATTTCTCTTGCTCCCCCAACGTAAGGTTCCTGTATTAGGGCCAATGCTATTTTACGCTTTGATGCCTCCAGCAAGAGCTCATTTGTTGCGAGTCTTTTTCTCTGAAGGTTTGCTTGGACTACTTGGTATGGGGTGTATTCGCCGTGGGTGCCCTTAGCAGTAGGCAACGGTCGACCGTGCCAGTGCATCCCATTTCCGCCGTACTGGGCATGCCTGGTTGAAGGCATCGTGTTCCGTGTCTTCCAGGTTGGCTTTGGTACAATTCTTGCATTTGGGTGGAACTCTGGCGAGCCATTCCTCGCACGTCGCTCTCAGGTGAGGCCCGCCACAGTGACTGCATAAGTCCTCTGGTTCGTGGCAGAATCTTTTCCCGTGACCAAAGCCGAGGCATCGTGTGCATTGGACTAGCGGGGATTGATCCTCAACCTTGATCCGTTGCAGATCAATGTGCACACTCCCTATATCTAAGGTTTTTTGCCATATGGTTGGTGAGACACTGATGACGACATGACCTGTGTGTGGGTTCCTTGCCCGCCTTCTAAATTTGACCATCATTCTGTTGTCTTCCTCACTGAGGTTGGTGAAGATCACTTTGTTCTGGTTTCTGAAGGCCACTAGGATGTCTTCATCGGTGTTAACCGAGAGGACGTCCCTCAAGAGCAGCAGCGGGTCTTTGTTCTGGACTTCTTCTACAGTTAGTTCGGCGCCTTCCCTGCCGAGCTTGTCTTTGAGTTTGTCCCTCTCGGTTTTGGTCCCAAATCCCATGATAATTTTCCTGTCTTTTGCCTTGCGTACCTTCTCGACTTTGATCCATCCTTCTTTGGCGTCTATCGTCTTCCTTATTTTGTCCAGCACTTCCTCGCCGGTCTCGTGTTCGTTCTTTGATGTGACGACAACAGAGTGTAGTGTTTTCCGCTCGACAGTTGGTTTCCTGTTGGATGCAGAGATTGGAGCTGCTGCTACACTGGCGTAGGTTGTTCCCATCGCTGTCATCTTTTCCATTATTTCTCTCTGCTTTTTCATCTCTTCCTTTAGGTCTTCCATCATTTTGTTGTTTTTGATCAATAATTTTGTATTTTCCTTTATTTTCTCCGTACACATCTGTTGGTCTGATTCTTGGTCAGGTTCTGGTCCTGGGGTCGCTGGTGTTTTTTGTTTGGAGGCCTGTTCTGAGAAGCATGGTTGCGCCTTCTCCAGGCGCTTCTTCTCCTGCTCCACGTCCCTCACCAGCCTGTATAGTTTTTCTATTATTTCTTTTACTGAGGCTTTTATGTCTCTCTTTATGTTCCCGGACTTGTCCATGTCGCTCTTTGCTTTTTCCATCAGTCGTCTGGCCTCCGCCGTTTTTGGGAACATAGCTTGTTTTGTTTTCAAGGGGCCAGCCTGCGACTGTTTTTGTGCACTGTCGGTTTCTGCGACTGGCGCCGGGAGGGCCGCGGGAGCTAGCTTTGATGCCGCGTCGGCACCCTTGGGCTCCTCCGACGATGGGCTTGGTGACAGGTGGAATGTCCTGCCCAGCTCCTTCTCCCACTCCCCAATGCTTGTCCTCACTGAGGGTCGCGGGTCGGTTTTATCCGGCTTTGTGGGCGTCATGTTTGAAGCCACGTCCTTGTTGGGTGTCCTGTACATTTGTTCTTTGTTGCCTGGCCTTGACGTCTTGGGTGACGTTTTTGCCTGTGCTATAGGCGTCCGATACATGCAGGAGGATTTCCCCGTGTCGGCAATTTTTATAGGGAATGAGGTTTTGTCAAGTAAATAAATAAATCGGAGTTTGTAAAGAACACCGATTACGGTCAACAATTCGCTCTATGTAGAGTAGATAATAACTAAGGTTACCTCTGTACAGGGGAGGCAGTAATCTCTTAAATCTATTAACACAACGTAGATAACTACAAAAATTTTCTTTTATGTAGAGTCGCAGACTCTATCGTACTCTTATCTCCCCAAATTGGGTTAGAGGGGGGTCTCTGTCTCCTTCTGTATACTTATTTGTAATTTCCAACTCAGAAGAAATTTCGACTCTACTGTAGAGTCGATTTGTGGGGCTCACGAGATAGCCCTCCTTCAGCCCTTTTTAACGATACCAAACACGGCTCTACTATTACCACTGGTTTCAGAGCTACAGCAGTACAAAGTTTCTGGTTTCGGTACTAAAACCGGTTTCCAGATTCGGTATCTGTTTGTATCTCCGTTTCCGCCGGTCCTAGAGATCCGTGCCTGGGCTCGTTTTTCTCGGCTCGAGGAGCTCTATCCAGTGGAATCACTTTCAGGGAGGGAAAAATTTTCAGTTTTCAGTTTCCTGAAAATAGCTGGAGGGTCCTGAAAACCTCTCCCTAACCTGCTGTCGACCCCACTAATATCCGCACTGAAAACCACGATCCTCTGCGACCCTTCGTTCGGGAGATATCGCTGTTTGAAATTTTCCAAAATGGCGGCGGGAGCTGTCAAAGTTGAACTTTGGTCGCTGATATCTCCGGTTCCCGGCGTCGCAGAAAGCCCGGGTTTTCGACGGCTTACCTAAACTTAACCTACGCAATCGATTGGGACCACTTTCAACTCTCGAAAATTTTCAGGAATTTTCAGTTGTAAATTTTCCTGAAAATTCCCGAAAAGTGCCGGATGTGCTAGTCAATCCTATGCCTTCCTGCAGGGAAAAAACCGCGAGTCTCCAGGCCACTCAGTCGTCGAGATATTATAGTTTGAAAAAAGGCAAGATGGCCGCCGAACTGTCAAACTCAATGTTTGAGGGTCGATATCTCGGGAGTGGGTTGCCGGAGAAACTTCGGGTTTCCTTTCCTGCAATTGGCTTTTCCTCCTCTATCGTTTGAGAGTGGTCTCAAGCCTTAAAGTTACTTGTCGAGATTTTCGCCTGAAACCGGTAAAGTTCGGTTCCTGCTCAAAATACACTGTCTAAGGCGAAAATCCGACTTTTCTATGTCAAGCGGTTACCGAGTAATTTACAATTTAATTTTGATACCGTAAAAAACAAAATGGCGGTTTTTCGGTTTCTGCTCAATTTAAGTGGGACAAGGTTCGCGTTTTCGGTATCCCTGGGTAATATGACTGTTCTAAAGCTGATTTTAATGTGAAATTTAGTTATTTATTATTAATTTTGAATATATGACCAAAAATAGGTTAAAATTCTATAACTTTGGAACCACTTGACATAAAAATACACAAAAAACGTCAAAATTAAGGGCACACCAATGCCTACAATACACAATAATATAATAATACAGTTCTATAGAAATTTATTTTGAAATTTACAATTTTAGAAAATTTTGAAAAAGTTCGTTTTTCCGGGTGGAAAACTGTCGGAAATTTGTCCAGATGCTGTGGTCCTCTTCTTTATACTAGCGCGCAACGGATTTCACCAAGAAAAGTATATGGTCTGACTGAAAGTTTTTTGTTTTTTCACTTTGAATTTTGGATTTTGAAAAGTCTATATCTCAGAAACTAAGTGTCCAAAAATTATGATCTAAATACCGTATTTGTCGGCGAAGTGTACTCCTTCTGATGGCGTCCTCCAAATTAGCCGCACGACGCTGGATCTTCGACCACGCCGCCACGTGGTTTTTGTTTTTTTGGCTTTTGTGCTCCAACGGTGCGTCGCCCGGAGGCGTGCGGGGTGTCAAATTGTGGGGCTCGTTGAGACGCTTCCGGCTATGTATCGCAAGTAGCGATACCGATGTCCTGTGAGGCTGTAGACGGCTGTTTGAAGGTGTTTAACCTCTAAAAACGTGGTTTATTGCACTTTGCGGTTTTCACTGAGCACTGCCGTACACTCACTGTAATCCAATAGATCGGCCGCACTATTCCGCACACACTGACGTTTATTTTGTCCCGATCGGGTAAGAATTGCCACGTCCACGAATTTTTAACTGCGGAGCTCGGCGGAAAAGATGTTGCTACGACGCAGGGTGGCACGTGACTGGTTAGGTTAGGTTAGGTTAGGTTAGGTTAGGTTAGGTTAGGTTAGGTTAGGTTAGGTTAGGTTAGGTTAGGTTAGGTTAGGTTAGGTTAGGTTAGGTTAGGTTAGGTTAGGTTAGGTTAGGTTAGGTTAGGTTAGGTTAGGTTAGGTTAGGTTAGGTTAGGTTAGGTTAGGTTAGGTTAGGTTAGGTTAGGTTAGGTTATAGGGTCTATTCTCGGTCGATTTCGTTCAAATTTGGCATAGGGGCTTTTTTTTACCTGATCTATCTATGGTCTTTCGCTTTTGGTATTGAATCGCCCTGCGTCTGGTACCTCCCATACATTTTTTTTGAAAATTTACGGTTTTTAATTTTTTATTAAAAACTTATAATAATTAGGTGTTTGGTTTCTACCCTACCCCAAAATTTCAATAATTGCGCATCGAATGACGTTTTTTACATTAAAATCGGATAATAAATAAAGATTTTAGACCCGGGTTAGATTATTTTTGCATTTTTTTTAATTTTTTTTTAGCGTCCAAAAATTTTGAAAAAAATATATAAGGTAGGCATGCCGTACCTCGTGCACCTACTGCGTGGTGCCGATAGCTCGAATTTCAAGTCCATTTTTTTTTATCTCTTACCGTTTTTGAGATATTAATTTTTTAGAGGTAAAAATATAGAGAAACATTGCTATTACCTTCATCAGGCGCCTCGACCGAATTTGTATGGAAAAAGTTAATTCCGACTCGAACTTGACCGAAATTCAGTTTGAGGAAAAATTCTGTATCTTCTAAACGGCTGGTCCGATTTTGATAGGACTTTCAACATTGGTCATGGGATGGAAAATGTAGTTTGACACATCTGTCAAAAATGTCAAAATTGACAGTTTGACAGTTTTTGTCATTTTTAGTGAAAATTAACATGTTTTGTTAAAGTTTGGTACTAAGTGACATAGTTTAATGTACTTAGTGTTGTTTGACATATCTGTCAAATTTGACAGTTTGACAGTTTTTGCCATTTTCAGTGAAAATTCTCATTTTGGGATATAATTTAGCACCAAGTGACATTGTTAAGTGTAGATTTATACTATCTGTCAAATCTGTCAAAATTGACATTTTGTGAAATTTTGACAGTTTTGGGTCCAAAATCGAAACGGCTGGTCCGATTTTGATAAGAACTTCAACAGTAGTCATGGGATGGAAAATGTAGTTTGACACATCTGTCAAAAATGTCAAAATTGACAGTTTGACAGTTTTGGTCATTTTTAGTGAAAATTAACATGTTTTGTTAAAGTTTGGTACTAAGTGACATAGTTTAATGTACTTAGTGTTGTTTCACATATCTGTCAAATTTGACAGTTTGACAGTTTTTGCCATTTTCAGTGAAAATTCTCATTTTGGGATATAATTTAGCACCAAGTGACATTGTTAAGTGTAGATTTATACTATCTGTCAAATCTGTCAAAATTGACAATTTGTGAAATTTTGACAGTTTTGGGTCCAAAATCGAAACGGCTTGTCCGATTTTGATAGGACCTTCAACATTAGTCATGGGATGGAAAAAGAAAAATGGAAAACCTATTAGGTTAGGTTAGGTTAGGTTTTTTTTTTTTTTTTTTTTTTTTTTTTTTTTTTTTTTTTTTTTTCTCTGTATCCTCCAACATGATCGGAGCCTATGTTAGCAGTGTATCTTTCATTCCAGTTCTCACTTTTATTCTTCTCGCACTTTCATGCTTCATACTATCTTTCTTTCATTCATCGTCTTGCATTGCTTTTTCTGGGTGGGACTCCCAGCTACGTTTGCCTATTCTATACTATATATTTATTTCTTCCTTTAATTGTTTCAGGGATTGTACTTGGTGGTCCTTTCATTGGGGGTTGTAAATAATCAAGAATACAGTTGTGTCCATTCAAGGTGGTTCGGGTTTTACATTTCTCTCTGTAATTTTTACTCTACGCTATTTACATTTTTTGTTTCCTTATTCTATTATTTTATGTTTATTTTAATATACTTATTATATTAATCAAACATAACTTTCTTATCTAGTTTTGTTTCTATTGATTACTATTTTTACAATTTTTATACAGTATTTTACAAACTCCTCTTTATTTTCTCCTGAAATTAGTTCCCTTATTACCTCGGATGTTAGGTTGGTCGCTGTTCTTTGTTCGAAATCAAATCGTTCTTTTGCATGTATCGGACATTCCAGTAGTATGTGTTCAACTGATTCGTGTTTTGCCGGGTCGCAGATGCACGAGGGACTCTCCTTGCACCTAAAGCGGTTTAGGTATTCAGAGAATCCTCCGTGCCCTGTCATAAGCTGCGTCGTAACATTTGTTGGTTCCATTTTGCGAATTACATTGTATGCCGCCACTATGTCCGGGAAAAACAGCTTAGTTGTAGATGCGGTTTCGCCTGACTTATATCTGTGGTTCCATTCGTCAAGCGTTGCCATACGCAGGCGTCGCTTTACGTATGCGATCGGACATTGATCGTAGTCTGGTTTTCGTTTTGAGTCTGCAGCTGCTCCTTTTGCAAGCTCATCCGCTCTCTCGTTCCCTTCCAACCCCGCGTGTGCTTTAATCCAATGCAAAATCAATATTTTTCCTTGGAGAGATATTGTTTTCATATTTTCTCTTGCTTCCACTGCTAGGGGATGGAGGCATCCGTGATTCTGGATGGTCTGGAGTGCCGCCATAGAGTCGCTGTAGACCCCAAACGTTTTTTCCCTGTGCTTCACCACTTCTCTGGTTGCTATACACAGTGCTAGGAGCTCCGCTTGGTAGACGGTGCAGAACTTTGGTAATGTTAGTTTGCGCGTCCTTATTTCGACTTCTCCCTTCCAGATTGATAACGACGCCCCAACCCCACCTCCGATCTTGCTACCGTCCGTAAATATTCTGACCTCATGTTCACTATGTCTGTCAACGTCTTCTTGGTTTAAGAGGCGTATTACTTTTACATCGTCACGTGCGGTATTTTTGTTGCTGGTACCATTCTTTCTACTTCCCAATCGCCCAGACCAGGCACTGGCACCCCCTTCTTTGCTTCGTATAGGGCTGCTGCCTCTCGCACTCTGAGATCAAGTGGGAGTATACCTGCCAGCACAAGGGCTGAGTTAAGGGATACTGTGCGATATGCCTTACATATTTTTTGTGCTATTCCGCGCTGAACTGTCCCAAGCTGCTTTATTATTCCTATTTTGTTGGCTGCAGGGGCCCATACACTGGCAGCATACAGTATAATGGGCTCGACTGTAGCGACATATATTGTTTTGATTATTTCGGGGTTTAGTCCCCAACTGGTTTTGGCTGCTCTGGCTAGCCTCTTGTGTATACCTATCGCCTTCCTACAGACATTCGCTACGTGGGTGTTGAACGTCAGTTTGTTGTCAACGGTTACTCCTAGCATCTTGATTTCTTTGGACATGGTGATATCCGTTCCTCCCATGTTCAGACGTGGTGTGTCATATTTCAATTTCCTTGTGATGACCATTCCTACGGTTTTATGGGGAGCGAATTTAAGTTTGTTGTTCACACCCCACCTCTGAACATGTTCAAGTGCGGCATTTGCCTGCCCCTCGATGTCGTGAGCTGGTTAGGTTAGGTTAGGTTAGGTTAGGTTAGGTTAGGTTAGGTTAGGTTAGGTTAGGTTAGGTTAGGTTAGGTTAGGTTAGGTTAGGTTAGGTTAGGTTAGGTTAGGTTAGGTTAGGTTAGGTTAGGTTAGGTTAGGTTAGGTTAGGTTAGGTTAGGTTAGGTTAGGTTAGGTTAGGTTAGGTTAGGTTAGGTTAGGTTAGGTTAGGTTAGGTTAGGTTAGGTTAGGTTAGGTTAGGTTAGGTTAGGTTAGGTTAGGTTAGGTTAGGTTAGGTTAGGTTAGGTTAGGTTAGGTTAGGTTAGGTTAGGTTAGGTTAGGTTAGGTTAGGTTAGGTTAGGTTAGGTTAGGTTAGGTTAGGTTAGGTTAGGTTAGGTTAGGTTAGGTTAGGTTAGGTTAGGTTAGGTTAGGTTAGGTTAGGTTAGGTTAGGTTAGGTTAGGTTAGGTTAGGTTAGGTTAGGTTAGGTTAGGTTAGGTTAGGTTAGGTTAGGTTAGGTTAGGTTAGGTTAGGTTAGGTTAGGTTAGGTTAGGTTAGGTTAGGTTAGGTTAGGTTAGGTTAGGTTAGGTTAGGTTAGGTTAGGTTAGGTTAGGTTAGGTTAGGTTAGGTTAGGTTAGGTTAGGTTAGGTTAGGTTAGGTTAGGTTAGGTTAGGTTAGGTTAGGTTAGGTTAGGTTAGGTTAGGTTAGGTTAGGTTAGGTTAGGTTAGGTTAGGTTAGGTTAGGTTAGGTTAGGTTAGGTTAGGTTAGGTTAGGTTAGGTTAGGTTAGGTTAGGTTAGGTTAGGTTAGGTTAGGTTAGGTTAGGTTAGGTTAGGTTAGGTTAGGTTAGGTTAGGTTAGGTTAGGTTAGGTTAGGTTAGGTTAGGTTAGGTTAGGTTAGGTTAGGTTAGGTTAGGTTAGGTTAGGTTAGGTTAGGTTAGGTTAGGTTAGGTTAGGTTAGGTTAGGTTAGGTTAGGTTAGGTTAGGTTAGGTTAGGTTAGGTTAGGTTAGGTTAGGTTAGGTTAGGTTAGGTTAGGTTAGGTTAGGTTAGGTTAGGTTAGGTTAGGTTAGGTTAGGTTAGGTTAGGTTAGGTTAGGTTAGGTTAGGTTAGGTTAGGTTAGGTTAGGTTAGGTTAGGTTAGGTTAGGTTAGGTTAGGTTAGGTTAGGTTAGGTTAGGTTAGGTTAGGTTAGGTTAGGTTAGGTTAGGTTAGGTTAGGTTAGGTTAGGTTAGGTTAGGTTAGGTTAGGTTAGGTTAGGTTAGGTTAGGTTAGGTTAGGTTAGGTTAGGTTAGGTTAGGTTAGGTTAGGTTAGGTTAGGTTAGGTTAGGTTAGGTTAGGTTAGGTTAGGTTAGGTTAGGTTAGGTTAGGTTAGGTTAGGTTAGGTTAGGTTAGGTTAGGTTAGGTTAGGTTAGGTTAGGTTAGGTTAGGTTAGGTTAGGTTAGGTTAGGTTAGGTTAGGTTAGGTTAGGTTAGGTTAGGTTAGGTTAGGTTAGGTTAGGTTAGGTTAGGTTAGGTTAGGTTAGGTTAGGTTAGGTTAGGTTAGGTTAGGTTAGGTTAGGTTAGGTTAGGTTAGGTTAGGTTAGGTTAGGTTAGGTTAGGTTAGGTTAGGTTAGGTTAGGTTAGGTTAGGTTAGGTTAGGTTAGGTTAGGTTAGGTTAGGTTAGGTTAGGTTAGGTTAGGTTAGGTTAGGTTAGGTTAGGTTAGGTTAGGTTAGGTTAGGTTAGGTTAGGTTAGGTTAGGTTAGGTTATAGGGTCTATTCTCGGTCGATTTCGTTCAAATTTGGCATAGGGGCTTTTTTTTACCTGATCTATCTATGGTCTTTCGCTTTTGGTATTGAATCGCCCTGCGTCTGGTACCTCCCATACATTTTTTTTGAAAATTTACGGTTTTTAATTTTTTATTAAAAACTTATAATAATTAGGTGTTTGGTTTCTACCCTACCCCAAAATTTCAATAATTGCGCATCGAATGACGTTTTTTACATTAAAATCGGATAATAAATAAAGATTTTAGACCCGGGTTAGATTATTTTTGCATTTTTTTTAATTTTTTTTTAGCGTCCAAAAATTTTGAAAAAAATATATAAGGTAGGCATGCCGTACCTCGTGCACCTACTGCGTGGTGCCGATAGCTCGAATTTCAAGTCCATTTTTTTTTATCTCTTACCGTTTTTGAGATATTAATTTTTTAGAGGTAAAAATATAGAGAAACATTGCTATTACCTTCATCAGGCGCCTCGACCGAATTTGTATGGAAAAAGTTAATTCCGACTCGAACTTGACCGAAATTCAGTTTGAGGAAAAATTCTGTATCTTCTAAACGGCTGGTCCGATTTTGATAGGACTTTCAACATTGGTCATGGGATGGAAAATGTAGTTTGACACATCTGTCAAAAATGTCAAAATTGACAGTTTGACAGTTTTTGTCATTTTTAGTGAAAATTAACATGTTTTGTTAAAGTTTGGTACTAAGTGACATAGTTTAATGTACTTAGTGTTGTTTGACATATCTGTCAAATTTGACAGTTTGACAGTTTTTGCCATTTTCAGTGAAAATTCTCATTTTGGGATATAATTTAGCACCAAGTGACATTGTTAAGTGTAGATTTATACTATCTGTCAAATCTGTCAAAATTGACATTTTGTGAAATTTTGACAGTTTTGGGTCCAAAATCGAAACGGCTGGTCCGATTTTGATAAGAACTTCAACAGTAGTCATGGGATGGAAAATGTAGTTTGACACATCTGTCAAAAATGTCAAAATTGACAGTTTGACAGTTTTGGTCATTTTTAGTGAAAATTAACATGTTTTGTTAAAGTTTGGTACTAAGTGACATAGTTTAATGTACTTAGTGTTGTTTCACATATCTGTCAAATTTGACAGTTTGACAGTTTTTGCCATTTTCAGTGAAAATTCTCATTTTGGGATATAATTTAGCACCAAGTGACATTGTTAAGTGTAGATTTATACTATCTGTCAAATCTGTCAAAATTGACAATTTGTGAAATTTTGACAGTTTTGGGTCCAAAATCGAAACGGCTTGTCCGATTTTGATAGGACCTTCAACATTAGTCATGGGATGGAAAAAGAAAAATGGAAAACCTATTAGGTTAGGTTAGGTTAGGTTTTTTTTTTTTTTTTTTTTTTTTTTTTTTTTTTTTTTTTTTTTCTCTGTATCCTCCAACATGATCGGAGCCTATGTTAGCAGTGTATCTTTCATTCCAGTTCTCACTTTTATTCTTCTCGCACTTTCATGCTTCATACTATCTTTCTTTCATTCATCGTCTTGCATTGCTTTTTCTGGGTGGGACTCCCAGCTACGTTTGCCTATTCTATACTATATATTTATTTCTTCCTTTAATTGTTTCAGGGATTGTACTTGGTGGTCCTTTCATTGGGGGTTGTAAATAATCAAGAATACAGTTGTGTCCATTCAAGGTGGTTCGGGTTTTACATTTCTCTCTGTAATTTTTACTCTACGCTATTTACATTTTTTGTTTCCTTATTCTATTATTTTATGTTTATTTTAATATACTTATTATATTAATCAAACATAACTTTCTTATCTAGTTTTGTTTCTATTGATTACTATTTTTACAATTTTTATACAGTATTTTACAAACTCCTCTTTATTTTCTCCTGAAATTAGTTCCCTTATTACCTCGGATGTTAGGTTGGTCGCTGTTCTTTGTTCGAAATCAAATCGTTCTTTTGCATGTATCGGACATTCCAGTAGTATGTGTTCAACTGATTCGTGTTTTGCCGGGTCGCAGATGCACGAGGGACTCTCCTTGCACCTAAAGCGGTTTAGGTATTCAGAGAATCCTCCGTGCCCTGTCATAAGCTGCGTCGTAACATTTGTTGGTTCCATTTTGCGAATTACATTGTATGCCGCCACTATGTCCGGGAAAAACAGCTTAGTTGTAGATGCGGTTTCGCCTGACTTATATCTGTGGTTCCATTCGTCAAGCGTTGCCATACGCAGGCGTCGCTTTACGTATGCGATCGGACATTGATCGTAGTCTGGTTTTCGTTTTGAGTCTGCAGCTGCTCCTTTTGCAAGCTCATCCGCTCTCTCGTTCCCTTCCAACCCCGCGTGTGCTTTAATCCAATGCAAAATCAATATTTTTCCTTGGAGAGATATTGTTTTCATATTTTCTCTTGCTTCCACTGCTAGGGGATGGAGGCATCCGTGATTCTGGATGGTCTGGAGTGCCGCCATAGAGTCGCTGTAGACCCCAAACGTTTTTTCCCTGTGCTTCACCACTTCTCTGGTTGCTATACACAGTGCTAGGAGCTCCGCTTGGTAGACGGTGCAGAACTTTGGTAATGTTAGTTTGCGCGTCCTTATTTCGACTTCTCCCTTCCAGATTGATAACGACGCCCCAACCCCACCTCCGATCTTGCTACCGTCCGTAAATATTCTGACCTCATGTTCACTATGTCTGTCAACGTCTTCTTGGTTTAAGAGGCGTATTACTTTTACATCGTCACGTTCAGCAGGGTGCGGTATTTTTGTTGCTGGTACCATTCTTTCTACTTCCCAATCGCCCAGACCAGGCACTGGCACCCCCTTCTTTGCTTCGTATAGGGCTGCTGCCTCTCGCACTCTGAGATCAAGTGGGAGTATACCTGCCAGCACAAGGGCTGAGTTAAGGGATACTGTGCGATATGCCTTACATATTTTTTGTGCTATTCCGCGCTGAACTGTCCCAAGCTGCTTTATTATTCCTATTTTGTTGGCTGCAGGGGCCCATACACTGGCAGCATACAGTATAATGGGCTCGACTGTAGCGACATATATTGTTTTGATTATTTCGGGGTTTAGTCCCCAACTGGTTTTGGCTGCTCTGGCTAGCCTCTTGTGTATACCTATCGCCTTCCTACAGACATTCGCTACGTGGGTGTTGAACGTCAGTTTGTTGTCAACGGTTACTCCTAGCATCTTGATTTCTTTGGACATGGTGATATCCGTTCCTCCCATGTTCAGACGTGGTGTGTCATATTTCAATTTCCTTGTGATGACCATTCCTACGGTTTTATGGGGAGCGAATTTAAGTTTGTTGTTCACACCCCACCTCTGAACATGTTCAAGTGCGGCATTTGCCTGCCCCTCGATGTCGTGAGCTGGTTAGGTTAGGTTAGGTTAGGTTAGGTTAGGTTAGGTTAGGTTAGGTTAGGTTAGGTTAGGTTAGGTTAGGTTAGGTTAGGTTAGGTTAGGTTAGGTTAGGTTAGGTTAGGTTAGGTTAGGTTAGGTTAGGTTAGGTTAGGTTAGGTTAGGTTAGGTTAGGTTAGGTTAGGTTAGGTTAGGTTAGGTTAGGTTAGGTTAGGTTAGGTTAGGTTAGGTTAGGTTAGGTTAGGTTAGGTTAGGTTAGGTTAGGTTAGGTTAGGTTAGGTTAGGTTAGGTTAGGTTAGGTTAGGTTAGGTTAGGTTAGGTTAGGTTAGGTTAGGTTAGGTTAGGTTAGGTTAGGTTAGGTTAGGTTAGGTTAGGTTAGGTTAGGTTAGGTTAGGTTAGGTTAGGTTAGGTTAGGTTAGGTTAGGTTAGGTTAGGTTAGGTTAGGTTAGGTTAGGTTAGGTTAGGTTAGGTTAGGTTAGGTTAGGTTAGGTTAGGTTAGGTTAGGTTAGGTTAGGTTAGGTTAGGTTAGGTTAGGTTAGGTTAGGTTAGGTTAGGTTAGGTTAGGTTAGGTTAGGTTAGGTTAGGTTAGGTTAGGTTAGGTTAGGTTAGGTTAGGTTAGGTTAGGTTAGGTTAGGTTAGGTTAGGTTAGGTTAGGTTAGGTTAGGTTAGGTTAGGTTAGGTTAGGTTAGGTTAGGTTAGGTTAGGTTAGGTTAGGTTAGGTTAGGTTAGGTTAGGTTAGGTTAGGTTAGGTTAGGTTAGGTTAGGTTAGGTTAGGTTAGGTTAGGTTAGGTTAGGTTAGGTTAGGTTAGGTTAGGTTAGGTTAGGTTAGGTTAGGTTAGGTTAGGTTAGGTTAGGTTAGGTTAGGTTAGGTTAGGTTAGGTTAGGTTAGGTTAGGTTAGGTTAGGTTAGGTTAGGTTAGGTTAGGTTAGGTTAGGTTAGGTTAGGTTAGGTTAGGTTAGGTTAGGTTAGGTTAGGTTAGGTTAGGTTAGGTTAGGTTAGGTTAGGTTAGGTTAGGTTAGGTTAGGTTAGGTTAGGTTAGGTTAGGTTAGGTTAGGTTAGGTTAGGTTAGGTTAGGTTAGGTTAGGTTAGGTTAGGTTAGGTTAGGTTAGGTTAGGTTAGGTTAGGTTAGGTTAGGTTAGGTTAGGTTAGGTTAGGTTAGGTTAGGTTAGGTTAGGTTAGGTTAGGTTAGGTTAGGTTAGGTTAGGTTAGGTTAGGTTAGGTTAGGTTAGGTTAGGTTAGGTTAGGTTAGGTTAGGTTAGGTTAGGTTAGGTTAGGTTAGGTTAGGTTAGGTTAGGTTAGGTTAGGTTAGGTTAGGTTAGGTTAGGTTAGGTTAGGTTAGGTTAGGTTAGGTTAGGTTAGGTTAGGTTAGGTTAGGTTAGGTTAGGTTAGGTTAGGTTAGGTTAGGTTAGGTTAGGTTAGGTTAGGTTAGGTTAGGTTAGGTTAGGTTAGGTTAGGTTAGGTTAGGTTAGGTTAGGTTAGGTTAGGTTAGGTTAGGTTAGGTTAGGTTAGGTTAGGTTAGGTTAGGTTAGGTTAGGTTAGGTTAGGTTAGGTTAGGTTAGGTTAGGTTAGGTTAGGTTAGGTTAGGTTAGGTTAGGTTAGGTTAGGTTAGGTTAGGTTAGGTTAGGTTAGGTTAGGTTAGGTTAGGTTAGGTTAGGTTAGGTTAGGTTAGGTTAGGTTAGGTTAGGTTAGGTTAGGTTAGGTTAGGTTAGGTTAGGTTAGGTTAGGTTAGGTTAGGTTAGGTTAGGTTAGGTTAGGTTAGGTTAGGTTAGGTTAGGTTAGGTTAGGTTAGGTTAGGTTAGGTTAGGTTAGGTTAGGTTAGGTTAGGTTAGGTTAGGTTAGGTTAGGTTAGGTTAGGTTAGGTTAGGTTAGGTTAGGTTAGGTTAGGTTAGGTTAGGTTAGGTTAGGTTAGGTTAGGTTAGGTTAGGTTAGGTTAGGTTAGGTTAGGTTAGGTTAGGTTAGGTTAGGTTAGGTTAGGTTAGGTTAGGTTAGGTTAGGTTAGGTTAGGTTAGGTTAGGTTAGGTTAGGTTAGGTTAGGTTAGGTTAGGTTAGGTTAGGTTAGGTTAGGTTAGGTTAGGTTAGGTTAGGTTAGGTTAGGTTAGGTTAGGTTAGGTTAGGTTAGGTTAGGTTAGGTTAGGTTAGGTTAGGTTAGGTTAGGTTAGGTTAGGTTAGGTTAGGTTAGGTTAGGTTAGGTTAGGTTAGGTTAGGTTAGGTTAGGTTAGGTTAGGTTAGGTTAGGTTAGGTTAGGTTAGGTTAGGTTAGGTTAGGTTAGGTTAGGTTAGGTTAGGTTAGGTTAGGTTAGGTTAGGTTAGGTTAGGTTAGGTTAGGTTAGGTTAGGTTAGGTTAGGTTAGGTTAGGTTAGGTTAGGTTAGGTTAGGTTAGGTTAGGTTAGGTTAGGTTAGGTTAGGTTAGGTTAGGTTAGGTTAGGTTAGGTTAGGTTAGGTTAGGTTAGGTTAGGTTAGGTTAGGTTAGGTTAGGTTAGGTTAGGTTAGGTTAGGTTAGGTTAGGTTAGGTTAGGTTAGGTTAGGTTAGGTTAGGTTAGGTTAGGTTAGGTTAGGTTAGGTTAGGTTAGGTTAGGTTAGGTTAGGTTAGGTTAGGTTAGGTTAGGTTAGGTTAGGTTAGGTTAGGTTAGGTTAGGTTAGGTTAGGTTAGGTTAGGTTAGGTTAGGTTAGGTTAGGTTAGGTTAGGTTAGGTTAGGTTAGGTTAGGTTAGGTTAGGTTAGGTTAGGTTAGGTTAGGTTAGGTTAGGTTAGGTTAGGTTAGGTTAGGTTAGGTTAGGTTAGGTTAGGTTAGGTTAGGTTAGGTTAGGTTAGGTTAGGTTAGGTTAGGTTAGGTTAGGTTAGGTTAGGTTAGGTTAGGTTAGGTTAGGTTAGGTTAGGTTAGGTTAGGTTAGGTTAGGTTAGGTTAGGTTAGGTTAGGTTAGGTTAGGTTAGGTTAGGTTAGGTTAGGTTAGGTTAGGTTAGGTTAGGTTAGGTTAGGTTAGGTTAGGTTAGGTTAGGTTAGGTTAGGTTAGGTTAGGTTAGGTTAGGTTAGGTTAGGTTAGGTTAGGTTAGGTTAGGTTAGGTTAGGTTAGGTTAGGTTAGGTTAGGTTAGGTTAGGTTAGGTTAGGTTAGGTTAGGTTAGGTTAGGTTAGGTTAGGTTAGGTTAGGTTAGGTTAGGTTAGGTTAGGTTAGGTTAGGTTAGGTTAGGTTAGGTTAGGTTAGGTTAGGTTAGGTTAGGTTAGGTTAGGTTAGGTTAGGTTAGGTTAGGTTAGGTTAGGTTAGGTTAGGTTAGGTTAGGTTAGGTTAGGTTAGGTTAGGTTAGGTTAGGTTAGGTTAGGTTAGGTTAGGTTAGGTTAGGTTAGGTTAGGTTAGGTTAGGTTAGGTTAGGTTAGGTTAGGTTAGGTTAGGTTAGGTTAGGTTAGGTTAGGTTAGGTTAGGTTAGGTTAGGTTAGGTTAGGTTAGGTTAGGTTAGGTTAGGTTAGGTTAGGTTAGGTTAGGTTAGGTTAGGTTAGGTTAGGTTAGGTTAGGTTAGGTTAGGTTAGGTTAGGTTAGGTTAGGTTAGGTTAGGTTAGGTTAGGTTAGGTTAGGTTAGGTTAGGTTAGGTTAGGTTAGGTTAGGTTAGGTTAGGTTAGGTTAGGTTAGGTTAGGTTAGGTTAGGTTAGGTTAGGTTAGGTTAGGTTAGGTTAGGTTAGGTTAGGTTAGGTTAGGTTAGGTTAGGTTAGGTTAGGTTAGGTTAGGTTAGGTTAGGTTAGGTTAGGTTAGGTTAGGTTAGGTTAGGTTAGGTTAGGTTAGGTTAGGTTAGGTTAGGTTAGGTTAGGTTAGGTTAGGTTAGGTTAGGTTAGGTTAGGTTAGGTTAGGTTAGGTTAGGTTAGGTTAGGTTAGGTTAGGTTAGGTTAGGTTAGGTTAGGTTAGGTTAGGTTAGGTTAGGTTAGGTTAGGTTAGGTTAGGTTAGGTTAGGTTAGGTTAGGTTAGGTTAGGTTAGGTTAGGTTAGGTTAGGTTAGGTTAGGTTAGGTTAGGTTAGGTTAGGTTAGGTTAGGTTAGGTTAGGTTAGGTTAGGTTAGGTTAGGTTAGGTTAGGTTAGGTTAGGTTAGGTTAGGTTAGGTTAGGTTAGGTTAGGTTAGGTTAGGTTAGGTTAGGTTAGGTTAGGTTAGGTTAGGTTAGGTTAGGTTAGGTTAGGTTAGGTTAGGTTAGGTTAGGTTAGGTTAGGTTAGGTTAGGTTAGGTTAGGTTAGGTTAGGTTAGGTTAGGTTAGGTTAGGTTAGGTTAGGTTAGGTTAGGTTAGGTTAGGTTAGGTTAGGTTAGGTTAGGTTAGGTTAGGTTAGGTTAGGTTAGGTTAGGTTAGGTTAGGTTAGGTTAGGTTAGGTTAGGTTAGGTTAGGTTAGGTTAGGTTAGGTTAGGTTAGGTTAGGTTAGGTTAGGTTAGGTTAGGTTAGGTTAGGTTAGGTTAGGTTAGGTTAGGTTAGGTTAGGTTAGGTTAGGTTAGGTTAGGTTAGGTTAGGTTAGGTTAGGTTAGGTTAGGTTAGGTTAGGTTAGGTTAGGTTAGGTTAGGTTAGGTTAGGTTAGGTTAGGTTAGGTTAGGTTAGGTTAGGTTAGGTTAGGTTAGGTTAGGTTAGGTTAGGTTAGGTTAGGTTAGGTTAGGTTAGGTTAGGTTAGGTTAGGTTAGGTTAGGTTAGGTTAGGTTAGGTTAGGTTAGGTTAGGTTAGGTTAGGTTAGGTTAGGTTAGGTTAGGTTAGGTTAGGTTAGGTTAGGTTAGGTTAGGTTAGGTTAGGTTAGGTTAGGTTAGGTTAGGTTAGGTTAGGTTAGGTTAGGTTAGGTTAGGTTAGGTTAGGTTAGGTTAGGTTAGGTTAGGTTAGGTTAGGTTAGGTTAGGTTAGGTTAGGTTAGGTTAGGTTAGGTTAGGTTAGGTTAGGTTAGGTTAGGTTAGGTTAGGTTAGGTTAGGTTAGGTTAGGTTAGGTTAGGTTAGGTTAGGTTAGGTTAGGTTAGGTTAGGTTAGGTTAGGTTAGGTTAGGTTAGGTTAGGTTAGGTTAGGTTAGGTTAGGTTAGGTTAGGTTAGGTTAGGTTAGGTTAGGTTAGGTTAGGTTAGGTTAGGTTAGGTTAGGTTAGGTTAGGTTAGGTTAGGTTAGGTTAGGTTAGGTTAGGTTAGGTTAGGTTAGGTTAGGTTAGGTTAGGTTAGGTTAGGTTAGGTTAGGTTAGGTTAGGTTAGGTTAGGTTAGGTTAGGTTAGGTTAGGTTAGGTTAGGTTAGGTTAGGTTAGGTTAGGTTAGGTTAGGTTAGGTTAGGTTAGGTTAGGTTAGGTTAGGTTAGGTTAGGTTAGGTTAGGTTAGGTTAGGTTAGGTTAGGTTAGGTTAGGTTAGGTTAGGTTAGGTTAGGTTAGGTTAGGTTAGGTTAGGTTAGGTTAGGTTAGGTTAGGTTAGGTTAGGTTAGGTTAGGTTAGGTTAGGTTAGGTTAGGTTAGGTTAGGTTAGGTTAGGTTAGGTTAGGTTAGGTTAGGTTAGGTTAGGTTAGGTTAGGTTAGGTTAGGTTAGGTTAGGTTAGGTTAGGTTAGGTTAGGTTAGGTTAGGTTAGGTTAGGTTAGGTTAGGTTAGGTTAGGTTAGGTTAGGTTAGGTTAGGTTAGGTTAGGTTAGGTTAGGTTAGGTTAGGTTAGGTTAGGTTAGGTTAGGTTAGGTTAGGTTAGGTTAGGTTAGGTTAGGTTAGGTTAGGTTAGGTTAGGTTAGGTTAGGTTAGGTTAGGTTAGGTTAGGTTAGGTTAGGTTAGGTTAGGTTAGGTTAGGTTAGGTTAGGTTAGGTTAGGTTAGGTTAGGTTAGGTTAGGTTAGGTTAGGTTAGGTTAGGTTAGGTTAGGTTAGGTTAGGTTAGGTTAGGTTAGGTTAGGTTAGGTTAGGTTAGGTTAGGTTAGGTTAGGTTAGGTTAGGTTAGGTTAGGTTAGGTTAGGTTAGGTTAGGTTAGGTTAGGTTAGGTTAGGTTAGGTTAGGTTAGGTTAGGTTAGGTTAGGTTAGGTTAGGTTAGGTTAGGTTAGGTTAGGTTAGGTTAGGTTAGGTTAGGTTAGGTTAGGTTAGGTTAGGTTAGGTTAGGTTAGGTTAGGTTAGGTTAGGTTAGGTTAGGTTAGGTTAGGTTAGGTTAGGTTAGGTTAGGTTAGGTTAGGTTAGGTTAGGTTAGGTTAGGTTAGGTTAGGTTAGGTTAGGTTAGGTTAGGTTAGGTTAGGTTAGGTTAGGTTAGGTTAGGTTAGGTTAGGTTAGGTTAGGTTAGGTTAGGTTAGGTTAGGTTAGGTTAGGTTAGGTTAGGTTAGGTTAGGTTAGGTTAGGTTAGGTTAGGTTAGGTTAGGTTAGGTTAGGTTAGGTTAGGTTAGGTTAGGTTAGGTTAGGTTAGGTTAGGTTAGGTTAGGTTAGGTTAGGTTAGGTTAGGTTAGGTTAGGTTAGGTTAGGTTAGGTTAGGTTAGGTTAGGTTAGGTTAGGTTAGGTTAGGTTAGGTTAGGTTAGGTTAGGTTAGGTTAGGTTAGGTTAGGTTAGGTTAGGTTAGGTTAGGTTAGGTTAGGTTAGGTTAGGTTAGGTTAGGTTAGGTTAGGTTAGGTTAGGTTAGGTTAGGTTAGGTTAGGTTAGGTTAGGTTAGGTTAGGTTAGGTTAGGTTAGGTTAGGTTAGGTTAGGTTAGGTTAGGTTAGGTTAGGTTAGGTTAGGTTAGGTTAGGTTAGGTTAGGTTAGGTTAGGTTAGGTTAGGTTAGGTTAGGTTAGGTTAGGTTAGGTTAGGTTAGGTTAGGTTAGGTTAGGTTAGGTTAGGTTAGGTTAGGTTAGGTTAGGTTAGGTTAGGTTAGGTTAGGTTAGGTTAGGTTAGGTTAGGTTAGGTTAGGTTAGGTTAGGTTAGGTTAGGTTAGGTTAGGTTAGGTTAGGTTAGGTTAGGTTAGGTTAGGTTAGGTTAGGTTAGGTTAGGTTAGGTTAGGTTAGGTTAGGTTAGGTTAGGTTAGGTTAGGTTAGGTTAGGTTAGGTTAGGTTAGGTTAGGTTAGGTTAGGTTAGGTTAGGTTAGGTTAGGTTAGGTTAGGTTAGGTTAGGTTAGGTTAGGTTAGGTTAGGTTAGGTTAGGTTAGGTTAGGTTAGGTTAGGTTAGGTTAGGTTAGGTTAGGTTAGGTTAGGTTAGGTTAGGTTAGGTTAGGTTAGGTTAGGTTAGGTTAGGTTAGGTTAGGTTAGGTTAGGTTAGGTTAGGTTAGGTTAGGTTAGGTTAGGTTAGGTTAGGTTAGGTTAGGTTAGGTTAGGTTAGGTTAGGTTAGGTTAGGTTAGGTTAGGTTAGGTTAGGTTAGGTTAGGTTAGGTTAGGTTAGGTTAGGTTAGGTTAGGTTAGGTTAGGTTAGGTTAGGTTAGGTTAGGTTAGGTTAGGTTAGGTTAGGTTAGGTTAGGTTAGGTTAGGTTAGGTTAGGTTAGGTTAGGTTAGGTTAGGTTAGGTTAGGTTAGGTTAGGTTAGGTTAGGTTAGGTTAGGTTAGGTTAGGTTAGGTTAGGTTAGGTTAGGTTAGGTTAGGTTAGGTTAGGTTAGGTTAGGTTAGGTTAGGTTAGGTTAGGTTAGGTTAGGTTAGGTTAGGTTAGGTTAGGTTAGGTTAGGTTAGGTTAGGTTAGGTTAGGTTAGGTTAGGTTAGGTTAGGTTAGGTTAGGTTAGGTTAGGTTAGGTTAGGTTAGGTTAGGTTAGGTTAGGTTAGGTTAGGTTAGGTTAGGTTAGGTTAGGTTAGGTTAGGTTAGGTTAGGTTAGGTTAGGTTAGGTTAGGTTAGGTTAGGTTAGGTTAGGTTAGGTTAGGTTAGGTTAGGTTAGGTTAGGTTAGGTTAGGTTAGGTTAGGTTAGGTTAGGTTAGGTTAGGTTAGGTTAGGTTAGGTTAGGTTAGGTTAGGTTAGGTTAGGTTAGGTTAGGTTAGGTTAGGTTAGGTTAGGTTAGGTTAGGTTAGGTTAGGTTAGGTTAGGTTAGGTTAGGTTAGGTTAGGTTAGGTTAGGTTAGGTTAGGTTAGGTTAGGTTAGGTTAGGTTAGGTTAGGTTAGGTTAGGTTAGGTTAGGTTAGGTTAGGTTAGGTTAGGTTAGGTTAGGTTAGGTTAGGTTAGGTTAGGTTAGGTTAGGTTAGGTTAGGTTAGGTTAGGTTAGGTTAGGTTAGGTTAGGTTAGGTTAGGTTAGGTTAGGTTAGGTTAGGTTAGGTTAGGTTAGGTTAGGTTAGGTTAGGTTAGGTTAGGTTAGGTTAGGTTAGGTTAGGTTAGGTTAGGTTAGGTTAGGTTAGGTTAGGTTAGGTTAGGTTAGGTTAGGTTAGGTTAGGTTAGGTTAGGTTAGGTTAGGTTAGGTTAGGTTAGGTTAGGTTAGGTTAGGTTAGGTTAGGTTAGGTTAGGTTAGGTTAGGTTAGGTTAGGTTAGGTTAGGTTAGGTTAGGTTAGGTTAGGTTAGGTTAGGTTAGGTTAGGTTAGGTTAGGTTAGGTTAGGTTAGGTTAGGTTAGGTTAGGTTAGGTTAGGTTAGGTTAGGTTAGGTTAGGTTAGGTTAGGTTAGGTTAGGTTAGGTTAGGTTAGGTTAGGTTAGGTTAGGTTAGGTTAGGTTAGGTTAGGTTAGGTTAGGTTAGGTTAGGTTAGGTTAGGTTAGGTTAGGTTAGGTTAGGTTAGGTTAGGTTAGGTTAGGTTAGGTTAGGTTAGGTTAGGTTAGGTTAGGTTAGGTTAGGTTAGGTTAGGTTAGGTTAGGTTAGGTTAGGTTAGGTTAGGTTAGGTTAGGTTAGGTTAGGTTAGGTTAGGTTAGGTTAGGTTAGGTTAGGTTAGGTTAGGTTAGGTTAGGTTAGGTTAGGTTAGGTTAGGTTAGGTTAGGTTAGGTTAGGTTAGGTTAGGTTAGGTTAGGTTAGGTTAGGTTAGGTTAGGTTAGGTTAGGTTAGGTTAGGTTAGGTTAGGTTAGGTTAGGTTAGGTTAGGTTAGGTTAGGTTAGGTTAGGTTAGGTTAGGTTAGGTTAGGTTAGGTTAGGTTAGGTTAGGTTAGGTTAGGTTAGGTTAGGTTAGGTTAGGTTAGGTTAGGTTAGGTTAGGTTAGGTTAGGTTAGGTTAGGTTAGGTTAGGTTAGGTTAGGTTAGGTTAGGTTAGGTTAGGTTAGGTTAGGTTAGGTTAGGTTAGGTTAGGTTAGGTTAGGTTAGGTTAGGTTAGGTTAGGTTAGGTTAGGTTAGGTTAGGTTAGGTTAGGTTAGGTTAGGTTAGGTTAGGTTAGGTTAGGTTAGGTTAGGTTAGGTTAGGTTAGGTTAGGTTAGGTTAGGTTAGGTTAGGTTAGGTTAGGTTAGGTTAGGTTAGGTTAGGTTAGGTTAGGTTAGGTTAGGTTAGGTTAGGTTAGGTTAGGTTAGGTTAGGTTAGGTTAGGTTAGGTTAGGTTAGGTTAGGTTAGGTTAGGTTAGGTTAGGTTAGGTTAGGTTAGGTTAGGTTAGGTTAGGTTAGGTTAGGTTAGGTTAGGTTAGGTTAGGTTAGGTTAGGTTAGGTTAGGTTAGGTTAGGTTAGGTTAGGTTAGGTTAGGTTAGGTTAGGTTAGGTTAGGTTAGGTTAGGTTAGGTTAGGTTAGGTTAGGTTAGGTTAGGTTAGGTTAGGTTAGGTTAGGTTAGGTTAGGTTAGGTTAGGTTAGGTTAGGTTAGGTTAGGTTAGGTTAGGTTAGGTTAGGTTAGGTTAGGTTAGGTTAGGTTAGGTTAGGTTAGGTTAGGTTAGGTTAGGTTAGGTTAGGTTAGGTTAGGTTAGGTTAGGTTAGGTTAGGTTAGGTTAGGTTAGGTTAGGTTAGGTTAGGTTAGGTTAGGTTAGGTTAGGTTAGGTTAGGTTAGGTTAGGTTAGGTTAGGTTAGGTTAGGTTAGGTTAGGTTAGGTTAGGTTAGGTTAGGTTAGGTTAGGTTAGGTTAGGTTAGGTTAGGTTAGGTTAGGTTAGGTTAGGTTAGGTTAGGTTAGGTTAGGTTAGGTTAGGTTAGGTTAGGTTAGGTTAGGTTAGGTTAGGTTAGGTTAGGTTAGGTTAGGTTAGGTTAGGTTAGGTTAGGTTAGGTTAGGTTAGGTTAGGTTAGGTTAGGTTAGGTTAGGTTAGGTTAGGTTAGGTTAGGTTAGGTTAGGTTAGGTTAGGTTAGGTTAGGTTAGGTTAGGTTAGGTTAGGTTAGGTTAGGTTAGGTTAGGTTAGGTTAGGTTAGGTTAGGTTAGGTTAGGTTAGGTTAGGTTAGGTTAGGTTAGGTTAGGTTAGGTTAGGTTAGGTTAGGTTAGGTTAGGTTAGGTTAGGTTAGGTTAGGTTAGGTTAGGTTAGGTTAGGTTAGGTTAGGTTAGGTTAGGTTAGGTTAGGTTAGGTTAGGTTAGGTTAGGTTAGGTTAGGTTAGGTTAGGTTAGGTTAGGTTAGGTTAGGTTAGGTTAGGTTAGGTTAGGTTAGGTTAGGTTAGGTTAGGTTAGGTTAGGTTAGGTTAGGTTAGGTTAGGTTAGGTTAGGTTAGGTTAGGTTAGGTTAGGTTAGGTTAGGTTAGGTTAGGTTAGGTTAGGTTAGGTTAGGTTAGGTTAGGTTAGGTTAGGTTAGGTTAGGTTAGGTTAGGTTAGGTTAGGTTAGGTTAGGTTAGGTTAGGTTAGGTTAGGTTAGGTTAGGTTAGGTTAGGTTAGGTTAGGTTAGGTTAGGTTAGGTTAGGTTAGGTTAGGTTAGGTTAGGTTAGGTTAGGTTAGGTTAGGTTAGGTTAGGTTAGGTTAGGTTAGGTTAGGTTAGGTTAGGTTAGGTTAGGTTAGGTTAGGTTAGGTTAGGTTAGGTTAGGTTAGGTTAGGTTAGGTTAGGTTAGGTTAGGTTAGGTTAGGTTAGGTTAGGTTAGGTTAGGTTAGGTTAGGTTAGGTTAGGTTAGGTTAGGTTAGGTTAGGTTAGGTTAGGTTAGGTTAGGTTAGGTTAGGTTAGGTTAGGTTAGGTTAGGTTAGGTTAGGTTAGGTTAGGTTAGGTTAGGTTAGGTTAGGTTAGGTTAGGTTAGGTTAGGTTAGGTTAGGTTAGGTTAGGTTAGGTTAGGTTAGGTTAGGTTAGGTTAGGTTAGGTTAGGTTAGGTTAGGTTAGGTTAGGTTAGGTTAGGTTAGGTTAGGTTAGGTTAGGTTAGGTTAGGTTAGGTTAGGTTAGGTTAGGTTAGGTTAGGTTAGGTTAGGTTAGGTTAGGTTAGGTTAGGTTAGGTTAGGTTAGGTTAGGTTAGGTTAGGTTAGGTTAGGTTAGGTTAGGTTAGGTTAGGTTAGGTTAGGTTAGGTTAGGTTAGGTTAGGTTAGGTTAGGTTAGGTTAGGTTAGGTTAGGTTAGGTTAGGTTAGGTTAGGTTAGGTTAGGTTAGGTTAGGTTAGGTTAGGTTAGGTTAGGTTAGGTTAGGTTAGGTTAGGTTAGGTTAGGTTAGGTTAGGTTAGGTTAGGTTAGGTTAGGTTAGGTTAGGTTAGGTTAGGTTAGGTTAGGTTAGGTTAGGTTAGGTTAGGTTAGGTTAGGTTAGGTTAGGTTAGGTTAGGTTAGGTTAGGTTAGGTTAGGTTAGGTTAGGTTAGGTTAGGTTAGGTTAGGTTAGGTTAGGTTAGGTTAGGTTAGGTTAGGTTAGGTTAGGTTAGGTTAGGTTAGGTTAGGTTAGGTTAGGTTAGGTTAGGTTAGGTTAGGTTAGGTTAGGTTAGGTTAGGTTAGGTTAGGTTAGGTTAGGTTAGGTTAGGTTAGGTTAGGTTAGGTTAGGTTAGGTTAGGTTAGGTTAGGTTAGGTTAGGTTAGGTTAGGTTAGGTTAGGTTAGGTTAGGTTAGGTTAGGTTAGGTTAGGTTAGGTTAGGTTAGGTTAGGTTAGGTTAGGTTAGGTTAGGTTAGGTTAGGTTAGGTTAGGTTAGGTTAGGTTAGGTTAGGTTAGGTTAGGTTAGGTTAGGTTAGGTTAGGTTAGGTTAGGTTAGGTTAGGTTAGGTTAGGTTAGGTTAGGTTAGGTTAGGTTAGGTTAGGTTAGGTTAGGTTAGGTTAGGTTAGGTTAGGTTAGGTTAGGTTAGGTTAGGTTAGGTTAGGTTAGGTTAGGTTAGGTTAGGTTAGGTTAGGTTAGGTTAGGTTAGGTTAGGTTAGGTTAGGTTAGGTTAGGTTAGGTTAGGTTAGGTTAGGTTAGGTTAGGTTAGGTTAGGTTAGGTTAGGTTAGGTTAGGTTAGGTTAGGTTAGGTTAGGTTAGGTTAGGTTAGGTTAGGTTAGGTTAGGTTAGGTTAGGTTAGGTTAGGTTAGGTTAGGTTAGGTTAGGTTAGGTTAGGTTAGGTTAGGTTAGGTTAGGTTAGGTTAGGTTAGGTTAGGTTAGGTTAGGTTAGGTTAGGTTAGGTTAGGTTAGGTTAGGTTAGGTTAGGTTAGGTTAGGTTAGGTTAGGTTAGGTTAGGTTAGGTTAGGTTAGGTTAGGTTAGGTTAGGTTAGGTTAGGTTAGGTTAGGTTAGGTTAGGTTAGGTTAGGTTAGGTTAGGTTAGGTTAGGTTAGGTTAGGTTAGGTTAGGTTAGGTTAGGTTAGGTTAGGTTAGGTTAGGTTAGGTTAGGTTAGGTTAGGTTAGGTTAGGTTAGGTTAGGTTAGGTTAGGTTAGGTTAGGTTAGGTTAGGTTAGGTTAGGTTAGGTTAGGTTAGGTTAGGTTAGGTTAGGTTAGGTTAGGTTAGGTTAGGTTAGGTTAGGTTAGGTTAGGTTAGGTTAGGTTAGGTTAGGTTAGGTTAGGTTAGGTTAGGTTAGGTTATAGGGTCTATTCTCGGTCGATTTCGTTCAAATTTGGCATAGGGGCTTTTTTTTACCTGATCTATCTATGGTCTTTCGCTTTTGGTATTGAATCGCCCTGCGTCTGGTACCTCCCATACATTTTTTTTGAAAATTTACGGTTTTTAATTTTTTATTAAAAACTTATAATAATTAGGTGTTTGGTTTCTACCCTACCCCAAAATTTCAATAATTGCGCATCGAATGACGTTTTTTACATTAAAATCGGATAATAAATAAAGATTTTAGACCCGGGTTAGATTATTTTTGCATTTTTTTTAATTTTTTTTTAGCGTCCAAAAATTTTGAAAAAAATATATAAGGTAGGCATGCCGTACCTCGTGCACCTACTGCGTGGTGCCGATAGCTCGAATTTCAAGTCCATTTTTTTTTATCTCTTACCGTTTTTGAGATATTAATTTTTTAGAGGTAAAAATATAGAGAAACATTGCTATTACCTTCATCAGGCGCCTCGACCGAATTTGTATGGAAAAAGTTAATTCCGACTCGAACTTGACCGAAATTCAGTTTGAGGAAAAATTCTGTATCTTCTAAACGGCTGGTCCGATTTTGATAGGACTTTCAACATTGGTCATGGGATGGAAAATGTAGTTTGACACATCTGTCAAAAATGTCAAAATTGACAGTTTGACAGTTTTTGTCATTTTTAGTGAAAATTAACATGTTTTGTTAAAGTTTGGTACTAAGTGACATAGTTTAATGTACTTAGTGTTGTTTGACATATCTGTCAAATTTGACAGTTTGACAGTTTTTGCCATTTTCAGTGAAAATTCTCATTTTGGGATATAATTTAGCACCAAGTGACATTGTTAAGTGTAGATTTATACTATCTGTCAAATCTGTCAAAATTGACATTTTGTGAAATTTTGACAGTTTTGGGTCCAAAATCGAAACGGCTGGTCCGATTTTGATAAGAACTTCAACAGTAGTCATGGGATGGAAAATGTAGTTTGACACATCTGTCAAAAATGTCAAAATTGACAGTTTGACAGTTTTGGTCATTTTTAGTGAAAATTAACATGTTTTGTTAAAGTTTGGTACTAAGTGACATAGTTTAATGTACTTAGTGTTGTTTCACATATCTGTCAAATTTGACAGTTTGACAGTTTTTGCCATTTTCAGTGAAAATTCTCATTTTGGGATATAATTTAGCACCAAGTGACATTGTTAAGTGTAGATTTATACTATCTGTCAAATCTGTCAAAATTGACAATTTGTGAAATTTTGACAGTTTTGGGTCCAAAATCGAAACGGCTTGTCCGATTTTGATAGGACCTTCAACATTAGTCATGGGATGGAAAAAGAAAAATGGAAAACCTATTAGGTTAGGTTAGGTTAGGTTTTTTTTTTTTTTTTTTTTTTTTTTTTTTTTTTTTTTTTTTTTCTCTGTATCCTCCAACATGATCGGAGCCTATGTTAGCAGTGTATCTTTCATTCCAGTTCTCACTTTTATTCTTCTCGCACTTTCATGCTTCATACTATCTTTCTTTCATTCATCGTCTTGCATTGCTTTTTCTGGGTGGGACTCCCAGCTACGTTTGCCTATTCTATACTATATATTTATTTCTTCCTTTAATTGTTTCAGGGATTGTACTTGGTGGTCCTTTCATTGGGGGTTGTAAATAATCAAGAATACAGTTGTGTCCATTCAAGGTGGTTCGGGTTTTACATTTCTCTCTGTAATTTTTACTCTACGCTATTTACATTTTTTGTTTCCTTATTCTATTATTTTATGTTTATTTTAATATACTTATTATATTAATCAAACATAACTTTCTTATCTAGTTTTGTTTCTATTGATTACTATTTTTACAATTTTTATACAGTATTTTACAAACTCCTCTTTATTTTCTCCTGAAATTAGTTCCCTTATTACCTCGGATGTTAGGTTGGTCGCTGTTCTTTGTTCGAAATCAAATCGTTCTTTTGCATGTATCGGACATTCCAGTAGTATGTGTTCAACTGATTCGTGTTTTGCCGGGTCGCAGATGCACGAGGGACTCTCCTTGCACCTAAAGCGGTTTAGGTATTCAGAGAATCCTCCGTGCCCTGTCATAAGCTGCGTCGTAACATTTGTTGGTTCCATTTTGCGAATTACATTGTATGCCGCCACTATGTCCGGGAAAAACAGCTTAGTTGTAGATGCGGTTTCGCCTGACTTATATCTGTGGTTCCATTCGTCAAGCGTTGCCATACGCAGGCGTCGCTTTACGTATGCGATCGGACATTGATCGTAGTCTGGTTTTCG
>NC_086042.1:30595084-30758027 GCF_947568885.1 Cydia strobilella | reverse complement strand
CTAACCTAACCTAACCTAACCTAACCTAACCTAACCTAACCTAACCTAACCTAACCTAACCTAACCTAACCTAACCTAACCTAACCTAACCTAACCTAACCTAACCTAACCTAACCTAACCTAACCTAACCTAACCTAACCTAACCTAACCTAACCTAACCTAACCTAACCTAACCTAACCTAACCTAACCTAACCTAACCTAACCTAACCTAACCTAACCTAACCTAACCTAACCTAACCTAACCTAACCTAACCTAACCTAACCTAACCTAACCTAACCTAACCTAACCTAACCTAACCTAACCTAACCTAACCTAACCTTTTTTTTTTTTTTTTTTTTTTGACCCAGGGGAAATCCGTTATGGATCCCACCCGGCCCGGGAGAAGCCGAGTGGGTATGTCCGACTCACACGGACTAAAACCCCTGGGGTGTTCCACCACTCGCTTTTGGACGGGGTTTCGGGAACGCGGCTGCCAACTTCCGATACCCCGTCAGCGTTGCCTATTGGGACCCATTCTGTGGTGGCTGCTCATGCAGCGTCCTCCGCTGAAGGCGCCTCGGAACACTGGAGGGCCCTCCAGCTCAGAACCTCTTCAGGCGGGTGATGGAACTCCCGATCCATCACCCTCAGGTTCCCGTTAAGGCGGCAGCAGTAGCGGCAGCACTCTGGCTGCGAAGGCTCTTCGCCGCCTTCCTATCCTCCTGCGGCGCTGAGGAAGCGAATTGGCGTCGTCCTCGCGCATTCTTTCAGCAGCCTCCTTTCGCGTCATCACTGCGACACTGAAGTTGGCTACTGCCACCCACGCCTCCTCACTGTCAGCCATTTGGTGAATTAGTGCTGGAAGTGAGAGGTCTCCTCCCATAGCCGTGGACAGGACAGCGCGAGGCTCCGCCCAAGCAGGGCACTCTTCGCGCGTGTGCTGGGCCGTGTCCACGGCTCTCCCGTCACAATGATGACACTCTGTGGTTGGCTCCCGTCCTACCCTCTCACACAGGTACCAGCCGAAGCAACCATGCCCCGTCAGCAGCTGTGTGAGGTGGAAGGAGGGTGTGCCGTGTTTACGTTCGACCCATTTTTTCAGAACGGGCCGAACAGCAGTAACTAGATCCCGGCTAGCACCCGGGATTTCAAGTCGCTCCGTCCATTTATGGTAGAGGACGTCGTGCGCCTCCTCCCTCCATTTTCGGACCTCCTGAGGTCCAGGCCAGTTTTCTTCTGCTCTTGCTCGCATAACCCTCCAGTATACGCTGGATTGGACCTCAGCTTCGAGGTCCCAGGGCGGGCTCCCAGCCAGAAGACAGGCTGCTACGTGTGAAACGGTGCGGTACGCTCTAGCTGCCCTGAGAGCTATGGCCCGCTGCGGCCGCCGTAGTAGGGCCGCGTTTCGGGCTCTCAGGGTATCCGCCCATATCGGAGCCCCGTAAAGCGCCATAGAGCGGACCACACCTATGTAGAGCCGCCTGCATACTCCTCTTGGCCCACCCAGATTCGGGAGGATCCGCCCGAGCGCTCCAGCGGCAGCCATCAGCTTTGGAGCCAATCGCCGAAAGTGTTCTTCGAACTTCCACCTGCCGTCGAGGACGAGTCCCAGATACTTCATCGTTGACCCGACGGCAATGGAAGTTCCCCCTACAGTGATTTCTGAGCCATGTGGTGGTTTGTTGCGAGGCCCATGAAAGACCAGGACTTCCGATTTGTGTAAAGCCACCTCTAGGCCCAGTGCCCGTATTCTATGGACCACGTATGCTACCCCTGCTGTAGCTACGTGGGCAGCCTCTCTGTGGGTCCTACCGCGAGCCGACACCAGGGTATCGTCAGCGTAGCAGGTGACGCTGACTCCCGGCATAGTGGCCCCGCGTAGGACCCAGTCATAACCTATGTTCCACAGGAGCGGGCCCAGCACTGAGCCCTGTGGAACACCGCACGACATTTGTCTTCGCCCCCAGCCGTTAGCAGTTGGGAATATCACAGAGCGCACGGCAAAGTAATCCGCCACTAGGTTTTGCAGGTATTCGGGCACGCTGTGATACTTTAGAGCCGCCTTTATTGTTTCCCAGGGTAGGGTGTTGAATGCGTTGGAGATGTCGAGCGATACAGACATTACCACCCCACCCCGTGAAACTTCCTCTTGCGCGAAGTCTCTGACCCGCGCGATCGCGTCCAGTGTGGACCGAAGTGGGCGAAATCCGTACTGGCAGTCGCTAAGACCCGGTTGCATACTCCTGGTGAGACGAGTGGCTATTATTCGCTCAAAAAGTTTGCTCATCTCGTCGAGCAACACGATGGGGCGATAGGCCGACGGCTGATCGGGCGGGCGTCCATCCTTTCGGATCAGCACCAATTTTCCCGTTTTCCACCGTTCGGGAAACCGCCCGAGAGTTAAGCACGTAGTGAAGAGGGCTCTGACTTTCTCCTCCCATTCACTGAGTGCTATCCCCAAAACACTTCCTGGTACGCCGTCTGGCCCGGGGGCAGTTTTCTTTGAGCGGAGTTTGAGAATAGCCATCCTGAGTTCCACCTCTGTCACTGGTGGTATTTCTGTCACCACTTCTGGTAGACTTGTAATAGGCGGCATCAATGGTGGAACAAACTCGTCCCTCTGTGGGAATAGAGCTCCTACGACTCGCTCCAAGAGGTCCGGCTTGAGACTACTTGTTAGTGGGGGGGTCCAAGGTCGAAGTTTTTGCCGCACAGTCCGATACGGTCTTCCCCAGGGATCTCTATTTAGTGTCTCGAGCCACTCCTCCCACGCCGCCTCCTTGGCTTGTGCAATAGCCGTCTGCAAGACTGTACGAGCAGCCCTATAATTATCGTACAGGATATTCTCATCGGCCTCGTTTCGAGTACGCCTTCTTCTGTATCTGGTATACTGACGGCGCGCAGCCACGCAAGCGTTCCGCAGTTGTCGGAGTTCTGGTCGCCACCAGTATACCTGTTCCTTCGGTATGAAGGGTTTCGCTCTTGGCATTGCCGCGTCACAAACGCGAGTAAGAGCTGCGCCAAGATTGTCGGCTTCGTGATCTACCTGTTCTGTCACTGGGCCGGCAGGGGCTCCCCACGATTCAACAATTGCTGCCTCCTTTGCAAGTTGCCGGTCTAGTTTCCTAGTCACCCATTTCGGACCGTCTCCTGCTCTAGGTTGGGTTTGTCTGTTCGGTGTGGCTGTGGGAGTGGAGAGGTCAAACCGGATATACCGGTGATCGGACAGCGACTCCACGTCTGTTTCTACCCTCCAGTTTAGAATAGAGCGAGCAAGGGCATTGGATGCGAATGTGATATCTACGATTGATTCACCCTGCTGCCTCACGCACGTACTTTCCGCACCGGTATTGATGACATTTAGTCCAAGAGATACTGCCCACTCTTCTAGAACGTCCCCCCGAACGTTTGTAATGGGAGAACCCCATGCTGCAGATTTAGCATTAAAATCCCCAGCGACGATGACAGGGGTGGGGTTCACCTGACCAACTAGAGCTCCAATTTCAGCAAGCATTGTTTCAAAATAAACCAAGGTTTTATTTGGCGAGGAGTATACGCCGATTATGACTACACCTCCTACTACGGCAAGCACGAAACCACGACCCTTCACAGTATTTTCAAAGGGCGGAGATCCCGCTACAGTGGGGGCTACAATGGCCACTGTTTCATCAAGGTCAGAGACCCAGTCATCTCGATTAGGAACGAAATACGGCTCCGAAACGATAGCCACCCCTATACGCCACTCTGCCATGGTTTGGACCATAAGATCTTGGGCCCTGGCGCAGTGGTTGATATTCGCCTGTAGACACGAAAGCGCCATATTATTGTTCGGTGTCCATTGATTCCTCTGTAGCTAGTTGCTGGGAAGATGGGGCGGCTACCGGGCCAGGTCCTGTCTTCTTTCCTTCCCTTGTGGCAGGACGTGCCTTGCCACTTTGACAACCTTTGGCACCAATACGGTGCCCTGCCGGTTTACTAGTAGCCGTGCATATAACACACTTCGCTTCAGCGGTGCATTCTCGGGCTTTGTGGCCTGCAATACCGCAGTTATAGCACAGGGAGCTGCGATCTACACCTCTATCGCACTTTGCCCCAACGTGGCCTGTTTCCAGGCACTTATAGCAGCGCAACGGCTTTGTTTCTAGCAATACCACTCGCGCAGAGACCCAACCCACTCTGAGCCGGCCGGATTCTAAAATTTTCTTAGCGGCTGCAACTGGGCAGCTGAGCCATAGTGATCCTGAACCGGTTCGCCCTTGTAAGATTGTACCAGATTTTATGGCATCCACTAGACAGCCCCCTTCCAGTGCAACAGATGCCACGACTTCCTCGGCAGTAGCGGAGTCATCAAGTCCTGTGACTCGAAGCTCGGCACATTTCATAGGCCGTCGAACTTGCACTTCAGCACCAATAACTCCGCGGAGTTTTTCGGCGAGCTCGTCCGCTGCTGCCTCGGCGTTCTCGGTTTCCGGAGGCAGCTCTAGCATTCGCGCACCAGTGACTGCTGTTCGAAATCGTAAGGCAGTGATTCCCAGCTCCTCTAGTTTAATGTTTTTCCTCGCCTCGGCCAGGACAGTTTCGTATTTGGTCCCTTTTTCAATTGCCTCCGGTCTTAGCGTTAGTGTAATGGCAGCCGTACGCGGAGGATTAAGTTTCCTTTTTCTCTTCGGTTGAAGACTCGACTTTGGAGCGCTGACCTCTTTGGACTCATTCGTTGTTTTATTTGCTTTCTTTTTCTTTGCATTTCTGCCTTGTGAATTTTTCCAATTTTCGCGCGCAGGCTTAGGCGCGGTAGTCGTTGGTGGCTCCTTAGGGGTTTGTCTGGCTGCGGCCGCCTCCTTGGCAGCTAGACTGGCTTTTTTGGGCTTTGCTTTTGCTTTAGCCTTTTGTTTTCCGTCGTCGGGAATGGGAGAGGCAGGTATCACCGTTTCCGTTACTGATAGGGATTGGGAAGTCGTAGTGCTGGGGCCTTGATCCTCCGATGGTGTCCTATCGGCTGCTAATGCAGGTCGGAGCCTGGGCTCCGGTAGCAGACGGCATTCAATGCCGTCCATGCGTGCATTAAGCATTTTGCTGAGCTGATCGTGAGTGGATCTCGAGACCTCTTCTACGAGCCGGCGAATGTCTGGCTCAGCTAATGCAGCAGGTTGGCTTCGAATTTCTTGCACCTGCCTACGAACCTCCGCTAGCTGGCAAGTGAGCCGCGCGTTGGCTGCTTCTAGGCGAGCAACCTCCTCTGTCGCAGTTCGCGTTCTCAGCTCCTCGAAGGCACCCCTAATAGTCGTGATTGAGTCCTTTAGAATTTTTTGGTGCGTGCCTTTTAGATGGCCCGATGTGTCAATCACATGCTTCACAGCATTTAGGGCATCCTGGACCTTCGACTCAATGGCAGTCCCTGTAAGGTCCTCCTGGTAATGGCCAGGCGAACCTGTGGTTTGCGGCCGGCCCCTACCCCTGCCCCGTTTGGGTGTCACCTTCATATATTTGCTGCGCAATGGTGTGCCTTCCTGGCTGCAAGCCCCAAGATCGCTCTCGGAGCCAGAGGTACCGCCATCTTTGCCCTGCTTGCACCAGTGCTTTCCGGTGGGGATACCATCCTTCATAAACACACCCGCCACCTCTTTAATTGTCTCCCCATCGCTTAGGTGACCTGAAGTTCTCTTATTTGTGTCACCCTCTACCGGGATCCTCTTATCTTCCACGGCCTGGTCCCCATTACTATGTTTGCCGCTTCTAGTCGGCTCAGAGGGCCCAACCGTCATGCTCCTCGCATCAAGCTCGACCTCCGCCTCCTTTGCACCGACGCGGGCATCCGTCTCTTTCTCACTGGGGGCTCCAGCCTCCGACCCCCTCCTAGTACTCTTCGGAGTAGGTGCCCGGGCTACAAGCTCGCGATCGCAGCGGGTTAAAAGCACCCGTAAATCTGGGAGCGATCTCCTCCATTTAGCCAAAGCCTCTGCTTTCGCCGAGGGTTCGGCTGCAACTTCCGTGCACGAAATCACCGCCTTTGCACTACGCACATCCGACACTCCACTCTGTGAGAAGGCTGCTGCCATTGACGACCCGGCCGTGGATTCCGTGAGTTGTGGGGTGGGCTTGGGTTCCTCACGCTTCAGCTTCGGGGATTCAGTTTTGTCCCGGGCCACCCTTGCGTAGTGGCCTCGCCCTCTCTTATTTGGTCCAGAGCTAGGCCTCGCTCCGGGGTCGGAAGCGTCATCACTGGATACTTCCGACCCCTTTACCTCGCTCAGCAGCCGCTTCCGTACATTTCCGGGTCGGTTTGAGGCGGGGGTAGGCAGCGACCAGTCGGAATCAGCTGTCTCGGTATCGGCATCCGTCGCCATCGTCAGAGGCGAATAGTAATCCTCTTCACTAGGAAGGTCGCGCGTGTCTACTTTCGCAGGGGAAAAGAACTCCTCCCTACCTGGGGAGAGCGTATCCGGCGCACCACGAGCCCTCCTCCCACAAAACACCCTCGTGAGAATTGGTGTGGGTGACCGCACGAACTCCTGCGGTGCCACGGGTGCCTCCTTCTCTCCGTCCTCGATATCAGGGACGGTGTGGCGTATAAAACGCCCCCATTGGTCCCGAATTGGGCGAAACTCCATAATTGGGGGGTTTGAAGAGGGTGCCGCCTTCGCACCTTCCTCGTCCCCTCCTCCGCGTAATCTAAGTACTAATCCGCCTGCATCGTTGTCCAGTAAGCATTTGCCATGGTCGTCGTATGTATCTGTCCTTGAGCGGTGTGCCCCCCCAGAATACGGTGGGCGGCATGTCACCACAGCGCGGGCACTTGCCCGTTCTGTGGTGACACAGAGGATTGGAACCTCCTGGGGTAGTTTTTCCCATTTCTGGCCACTCATGATTTGCTATTTTTTTTTTAGGGGGTATGCCCCCCCTTCTGACGTTCGTGACTGGGCTCCCCCCAGCCACGCATCCCATCGGCACGCCAGTCACACCTTGGGATTGGGGATTTTTTATAGTGGTTAACTCCACGTGACCTTCCTCTCAGTGAGGCAGGTCCCCGGTCCGCTCAATGTGGGTTACGGGTTGCCCGACGGTGGCCGAAGCCACAACGCCGCACCGGGCGGTCTGCGCCAACCCACGGCAGCTCGTTTCCGAGCACCGACTCCGTCCCAGTGGGACCTGGCGTCTCACACTGTGCCCTCTGCTGGTTTCAGAGGGACACGCGGAGCCGCACATCGGGACCCCTCTCCTCAGGCCTGTCCGGTTTGGGAGGCCCTGTCCGGCATAGCCCTGAGGATCATTGGAGCACACAAACACGGCATTAAAGCCAGCGCAGGAGAAAACTCGACTGCCATTGCCGACTGTGACTGGTAGTTTGCAGAGGGAGAATAGCAATCGCGCAACTGAGCGGCTATCCTCCCCCTCCCAGGGTGCACCACAAGGAGGTCTACCAGCCCTGCACCCCAACCTAACCTAACCTAACCTAACCTAACCTAACCTAACCTAACCTAACCTAACCTAACCTAACCTAACCTAACCTAACCTAACCTAACCTAACCTAACCTAACCTAACCTAACCTAACCTAATAGGTTTTCCATTTTCCTTTTTCCATCCCATGACTAATGTTGAAGGTCCTATCAAAATCGGACAAGCCGTTTCGATTTGGGAACCAAAACAGACAAAATGTCACAAACTGTCAATTTTGACAGATAGTATTAACAATGTCACTTGGTGCTATATTCTATCCCAAAAAGATAATTTTCACTGAAAACTGTCAAATTTGACTGATATGTCAAACAACTCTATACTATGTCACTTAGTACCAAACTTTAACAAAACATGTTAATTTTCACTAAAAATGACAAAAACTGTCAAACTGTCAATTTTGACATTTTTGACAGATGTGTCAAACTACATTTTCCATCCCATGACTACTGTTGAAGTTCCTATCAAAATCGGACCAGCCGTTTCGATTTTGGACCCAAAACTGTCAAAATTTCACAAAATGTCAATTTTGACAGATTAGACACTTAACAATGTCACTTGGTGCTAAATTATATCCCAAAATGAGAATTTTCACTGAAAATGGCAAAAACTGTCAAACTGTCAAATTTGACAGATATGTCAAACAACACTAAGTATATTAAACTATGTCACTTAGTACCAAACTTTAACAAAACATGTTAATTTTCACTAAAAATGACAAAAACTGTCAAACTGTCAATTTTGACATTTTTGACAGATGTGTCAAACTACATTTTCCATCCCATGACTACTGTTGAAGTTCCTATCAAAATCGGACCAGCCGTTTCGATTTTGGACCCAAAACTGTCAAAATTTCACAAAATGACAATTTTGACAGATTTGACAGATAGTATAAATCTACACTTAACAATGTCACTTGGTGCTGAATTATATCCCAAAATGAGAATTTTCACTGAAAATGGCAAAAACTGTCAAACTGTCAAATTTGACAGATATGTCAAACAACACTAAGTACATTAAACTATGTCACTTAGTACCAAACAATAACAAAACATGTTAATTTTCAGTCAAAATGACAAAAACTGTCAAACTGTCAATTTTGACAGTTTTGACAGATGCGTCAAACTACATTTTCCATCCCATGACCAATGTTGAAAGTCCTATCAAAATCGGACCAGCCGTTTAGAAGATACAGAATTTTTCCTAAAACTGAATTTCGGTCAAGTTCGAGTCGGAATTAACTTTTTCCATACAAAATCGGTCGAGGCGCCTGATGAAGGTAATAGCAATGTTTCTCTATATTTTTACCTCTAAAAAATTAATATCTCAAAAACTGTAAGAGATAAAAAAAAATGGACTTGAAATTCGAGCTATCGGCACCACGTAGTAGGTGCACGAGGTACGGCATGCCTACCTTATATATTTTTTTCAAAATTTTTGGACGCTAAAAAAAAATTAAAAAAAATGCAAAAATAATCTAACCCGGGTCTAAAATCTTTATTTATTATCCGATTTTAATGTAAAAAACGACATTCGATGCGCAATTATTGAAATTTTGGGGTAGGGTAGAAACCAAACACCTAATTATTATAAGTTTTTAATAAAAAATTAAAAACCGTAAATTTTCAAAAAAAATGTATGGGAGGTACCAGACGCAGGGCGATTCAATACCAAAAGCGAAAGACCATAGATAGATCAGGTAAAAAAAAGATCCTATGCCAAATTTGAACGAAATCGACCGAGAATAGACCCTATAACCTAACCTAACCTAACCTAACCTAACCTAACCTAACCTAACCTAACCTAACCTAACCTAACCTAACCTAACCTAACCTAACCTAACCTAACCTAACCTAACCTAACCTAACCTAACCTAACCTAACCTAACCTAACCTAACCTAACCTAACCTAACCTAACCTAACCTAACCTAACCTAACCTAACCTAACCTAACCTAACCTAACCTAACCTAACCTAACCTAACCTAACCTAACCTAACCTAACCTAACCTAACCTAACCTAACCTAACCTAACCTAACCTAACCTAACCTAACCTAACCTAACCTAACCTAACCTAACCTAACCTAACCTAACCTAACCTAACCTAACCTAACCTAACCTAACCTAACCTAACCTAACCTAACCTAACCTAACCTAACCTAACCTAACCTAACCTAACCTAACCTAACCTAACCTAACCTAACCTAACCTAACCTAACCTAACCTAACCTAACCTAACCTAACCTAACCTAACCTAACCTAACCTAACCTAACCTAACCTAACCTAACCTAACCTAACCTAACCTAACCTAACCTAACCTAACCTAACCTAACCTAACCTAACCTAACCTAACCTAACCTAACCTAACCTAACCTAACCTAACCTAACCTAACCTAACCTAACCTAACCTAACCTAACCTAACCTAACCTAACCTAACCTAACCTAACCTAACCTAACCTAACCTAACCTAACCTAACCTAACCTAACCTAACCTAACCTAACCTAACCTAACCTAACCTAACCTAACCTAACCTAACCTAACCTAACCTAACCTAACCTAATAGGTTTTCCATTTTCCTTTTTCCATCCCATGACTAATGTTGAAGGTCCTATCAAAATCGGACAAGCCGTTTCGATTTGGGAACCAAAACAGACAAAATGTCACAAACTGTCAATTTTGACAGATAGTATTAACAATGTCACTTGGTGCTATATTCTATCCCAAAAAGATAATTTTCACTGAAAACTGTCAAATTTGACTGATATGTCAAACAACTCTATACTATGTCACTTAGTACCAAACTTTAACAAAACATGTTAATTTTCACTAAAAATGACAAAAACTGTCAAACTGTCAATTTTGACATTTTTGACAGATGTGTCAAACTACATTTTCCATCCCATGACTACTGTTGAAGTTCCTATCAAAATCGGACCAGCCGTTTCGATTTTGGACCCAAAACTGTCAAAATTTCACAAAATGTCAATTTTGACAGATTAGACACTTAACAATGTCACTTGGTGCTAAATTATATCCCAAAATGAGAATTTTCACTGAAAATGGCAAAAACTGTCAAACTGTCAAATTTGACAGATATGTCAAACAACACTAAGTATATTAAACTATGTCACTTAGTACCAAACTTTAACAAAACATGTTAATTTTCACTAAAAATGACAAAAACTGTCAAACTGTCAATTTTGACATTTTTGACAGATGTGTCAAACTACATTTTCCATCCCATGACTACTGTTGAAGTTCCTATCAAAATCGGACCAGCCGTTTCGATTTTGGACCCAAAACTGTCAAAATTTCACAAAATGACAATTTTGACAGATTTGACAGATAGTATAAATCTACACTTAACAATGTCACTTGGTGCTGAATTATATCCCAAAATGAGAATTTTCACTGAAAATGGCAAAAACTGTCAAACTGTCAAATTTGACAGATATGTCAAACAACACTAAGTACATTAAACTATGTCACTTAGTACCAAACAATAACAAAACATGTTAATTTTCAGTCAAAATGACAAAAACTGTCAAACTGTCAATTTTGACAGTTTTGACAGATGCGTCAAACTACATTTTCCATCCCATGACCAATGTTGAAAGTCCTATCAAAATCGGACCAGCCGTTTAGAAGATACAGAATTTTTCCTAAAACTGAATTTCGGTCAAGTTCGAGTCGGAATTAACTTTTTCCATACAAAATCGGTCGAGGCGCCTGATGAAGGTAATAGCAATGTTTCTCTATATTTTTACCTCTAAAAAATTAATATCTCAAAAACTGTAAGAGATAAAAAAAAATGGACTTGAAATTCGAGCTATCGGCACCACGTAGTAGGTGCACGAGGTACGGCATGCCTACCTTATATATTTTTTTCAAAATTTTTGGACGCTAAAAAAAAATTAAAAAAAATGCAAAAATAATCTAACCCGGGTCTAAAATCTTTATTTATTATCCGATTTTAATGTAAAAAACGACATTCGATGCGCAATTATTGAAATTTTGGGGTAGGGTAGAAACCAAACACCTAATTATTATAAGTTTTTAATAAAAAATTAAAAACCGTAAATTTTCAAAAAAAATGTATGGGAGGTACCAGACGCAGGGCGATTCAATACCAAAAGCGAAAGACCATAGATAGATCAGGTAAAAAAAAGATCCTATGCCAAATTTGAACGAAATCGACCGAGAATAGACCCTATAACCTTTTTTTTTTTTTTTTTTTTTTTTTTTTTTTTTTTTTTTTTTTTAAGAGGGGAAAATGCTTTACGCATACCACCCGGCGCGGGGACGGGCCGGGATGGTTATGTGGGACTCCCTGTTGTGGGCTAATGAGGCCCCAGGTGTACCCACTAAAAACCCCTCTATTGGCCGCCTCGAGGCTATAGGCGGGGCACGGGGAACGACCGAGATCACGCTTCCGAAACCCCGCCAGCCGCTGTCCGAACTGCGGACTCATCCTCGGAGGAAGTACTCCTCTTCAGCTTGGAGTACGCCCTTATTTGGCGTACTAACCATCCCCGGGACCCTCGTGTAGGCGGCAGACGTCCCCGAGCCTGCCGCCCACGGGTACCGTTAAGGGGGAAGTCGACGGACGCACGCCAAACGCCTCCGTCCTACGCGCTTGCGGCGCATCGGATGGGAGGCCGGGTCTTCTTCCCTTTCTCTTTCCGCGGTCTCTTTTCTTGCCATTACGGCTTCGCAGAAAGAGACCACCGCTTTCCATGATCTGTCGCTGTCTGCCATAGTTTTCACCACGGCAGGCAGGGAGAGATCGCGCCCCACTACTGCCACGAGTGTGGCCCGCTGTTCTGTCCAAGCTGGGCATATAGCCAGAGTATGTTGTGACGTGTCTTCGGCAGCACCACACTCGTGGCATATTGCCGTCGGTTCTCGGCCCAATCTGTTGCACAGATATCGACCGAAACACCCGTGTCCTGAGAGGACCTGCGTCACCCGGAAAGTCATGGAGCCATGTTTCCGGTCAAGCCATTGTTTAAGGACCGGACGTATTGCCTCTATGGTATGGTGGCCAGCAATTGGATGCGCCAGTCTCTCCTCCCAGCTTGCCACCATTTCCAGATGAGCTGCTTCGCGCCGTCCATCTATTTCCCTTGGTGCTGGTGGCTCATCCCTCTCACGCATCTCCTCGCGCCAGTGGTAAACAGCCGCGAGGGCTCTTGCATCAAGGTCCCAGGGCAAGGATCCCGCTAAAGCACACGCACCGTCCGTAGATATAGTACGGTATCCCCGAATTACCCGCAGCGCCATTGCTCTTTGAGCTTTTCTCAGCTGGGTAATGTTTTGCCTTCCAAGGGCGTCAGCCCAGACGGGTGCGCCATATAAGGCCATGGAGCGCACGACTCCCGTATACAAACGGCGGCATGAGGCTTTGGGCCCTCCCAAATTTGGGAGTATGCGCCCTAGAGCCGCCGCTGCACTGAGCAGTTTTGGAGCCAAGCCTTCGAAATGGGCCCGAAAGTTCCATTTGCTGTCAAGTGTAACGCCGAGGTAGCGCAGAGTCGGCCTGACAGCAATCGGGACCCCGCCTACTACGATCCGGGCTCCTACCGGGGGACCTCTGCGGTGGCCATAAAAACAGATGGCCTCGGATTTTTGTAGGGCGACTTCCAGGCCCAACCGCCTTATTCGGCTGACAACGTGGGCAACGCCCGCAGTTGCCAGAATGGCCGCGTCGCGAAAACTGGGCCCGCGGGCCGTCACCAACGTATCATCGGCATAGCAAAACATGTCGACTCTAGGAAGGTTTGCCCCCCGCAGGACCCAGTCGTAGCCAACATTCCAGAGTAGCGGGCCCAAAACCGATCCCTGAGGGACACCGCTCTCCATCCTTTTCTGTCCCCAATTTCGTTGCCCAGGCCAGGTCACAAATCGCTCACTTAAATAGGCTCTGATGATATGGGCCAGGTGAGGAGGGACCCTGTGGTAGCGCAAAGCCTCATTTACAGTTTCCCAGGGCATGGTGTTGAAGGCGTTGGCTATGTCTAGCGACACAGCCAAGACGACCTCGCCCCGAGAAACAGACTCCTGTGCCAGCCTTTTGACTTGCAGGATCGCGTCCACTGTGGAACGGCCGCTCCTGAAGCCGTATTGATTTCCGGCCAGGTCTGGACCAACCCCTTGCAAATGCTTGATGAGGCGGGACGCTATGATGCGCTCGAATAGCTTCCCCACCTCATCAAGCAAAACAATCGGCCGGTACGCCGAAGGCGAATCAGCCGGACGACCCTCTTTCTTTAGCAGGACCAGTTTTCCTAATTTCCACTCTACTGGGAAGCGGCCCTGCTCCAGGCATGCCGTGAAAAGACGGATAAGTCGCGGCTCCAGCTCTTTCAACGCGAGGACCCAAGCGCGGCCAGGGACTCCATCTGGACCAGGGGCAGTGTTCTTGGCTCGCATCTTAATCACTGCTACGCCGAGTTCAGCTGTTGTTACAGGTGGCACTTCAGCTTCCTCCACTTCGTCTGCTCGTGGTGGTGCCATTGTTGGCGGCCTGTTGTTTGCTCCCCTAGGGAACAATGCCGAGACCACTTCGCTGACAAACTCGGGTTCCAATGTTTGGGTGAGCGGGGGGCCCCCGGAGCGCAATTTGTTTCTGACGAGCTTGTAAGGCCGACCCCAAGGGTCCGCATTCAAGGTGTCGAGGAATGCTTCTCTCGCAGCGTCCTTGGCATTTCCTATGGCGGCTTTTAGGGACTTCTTTGCCTCCTTATATAAGGCGTAAAGGTTCCTTTCTGCGTCTTCGTCTGTTCGTCGGCGCCTCTGCCTTGTGTACCGACGCCGCGCGGCTGTACAGTCCTTGCGCATCTGTGCAAGCTCGGCAGTCCACCAGTACACCTTCCTTTTTTGTGGTGGAGGCTTGGCCCGGGGCATCGCCGTATCGCATATTAGTGTCATGGCATCCCGGAACCAGGATGCTTCCGTCTCCACCACTATTTCACCTTCTGGCGAAGGGAGCCAAGCCTGTACAATAGCCGCCTCTAAAAGAAGGTCCCGGTCCATTTTACCGAGAGCCCATCTCGGACCTCCGCCGCCAATCAGTAGCCTGCAATTTTGGCCGGATTGTGCTAATGGGGATGTGGAGACGTCGTAGCGAATGTACAGGTGATCCGACATCGTCTCCACGTTTTCCAGTACCCTCCAATCGAGGACACGGCGTGCCAGGGCGGCATTTGTGAAAGTCAGATCCACTATTGATCCGCCTTGTTGCCGCACGCACGTGTTAGCGACTCCCTGGTTGGCTAGGGTCAGCCCTGACGCAAGTGCCCACTCTTCGACGACCTCACCACGCACGTCCGTCGTCGGCGAACCCCACGCAGTGGACTTCGCGTTAAAATCTCCCGCGACGACCACTGACCCTCGGCCATAAAGCTGGCTAACTCGGGCGCCTACCTCCGCCAGGAACCGTTCGAATTCGGCCAAACAGCGATTTGGAGAGAAGTAGATGCCGACAAAAGTGACACGTTCATATTTTGCCGACACATAACCTTTCCCCCTTATTACGCTTTCGAATGTGCCTGGACCTTCTCCTGCCACCAAGGCGACCACTCCGTCTATGTCTGACACCCAATCGCTTCGCGGTGGGACCCAATACGGCTCAGCCGCAACTGCTACATTAATACTCCACTGAGCCAGGGACTGGACAAGCAGATCTTGAGCCCTGGCGCAGTGATTGAGGTTCGTTTGCAACACTTTTGTTGTCATTTTAATTGTCGGCGATTGCAGTGTCCATCTCGGCTTCTTCCACCGCACCGGTGGGGGGGCTAACATTCTGGGAGGGGGCTCGGGGGCCATCGCCAGCGCGTTTGGTCTTCTTTGGGTTGGGGTTGGTGCACGCTTTGGACCCTATTTTATGGTCCGCAGGTTTTCCCGCAGCATGACACAGAATACATTGTGGTGATCCAGAACAAGCTGACCTCTTATGTCCTGGTTGACCGCAGTTGTAGCAGCGGTCACTGTGGTCTACGGACGCTGTGCATTGGACCCCAACGTGCCCCATCTGCAGGCAACGGAAGCACCTCATGGGTCTTTCTTCAAGAAGGCTGACTTTAGCCGAGAGGCCCCAACCGAGTTGGAGGCGACCAGCCTGAGTGACCTTCTTGGCTGCCGTAAGAGGGCAGCGCACCCACAGAGTGCCAAGTCCTCTAAAGCCTCGACGTACCTCCCCGGTCTTTACCAGTTCTGCCGAGCACTCGCCGACGCTGGCGATCGCGGCTACTATCACCTCCGGCGATATTGAGTCGTCCAGCTCTGTCAACCGGAGCTCTGCGCATTTAACAGGTCTTGATACCCGAACAGCTTCTGGACCCAGCTTTTCCTTAAGCGCTCTGGCCAATTGGTCGGCCTTGTCACCACTGGTTGTTCCCGGGACCTCTAGAACTGTACCCCCAGTGATTGCACGCTTGATCCGCAATGCAGTAATGCCGAGTCCAGCCAAGTCGACCCTGCTCTTTGCCTCCGTAAGGACGTTCGCATACGTCACCCCCTTTTCTAATGCCTCTGGGAGCAGTGTCAGAACCACCGCTGAAGAACGCGGTGGTACCAGTTTGCGTACCTTCTTTGGTTGCTGTTTCTGTTTCGGTTGTGTTTTGGAAACAGCATTCTTTTTCTTTTTGCCCTTGGACTTTGGAGCGCCGACCTCTTTGGGCTCATTGGATGTTTTCTTGATCTTGGCATTTCTGCCTCGTACCTTTTTCCAATTTTCGGGCGCAGGTTTAGGCGCGGAAGTCGTTGGTGGCTCCTTAGGGGTTTGTCTGGCTGCGGCCGCTTCCTTGGCAGCCAGACTGGCTTTTTTGGGTTTCGCTTTTGTTTCAGCCTTTTGTTTTTCGTCGTCGGGAAAGGGAGAGGCAGCTGTCACCGTTTCCGTTACTGATAGGGATTGGGAGGTCGTAGTGCTGTGGTCTTGATCCTCCGATGGTGTCCTATCGGCTGCTAATGCAGGTCGGAGCCTGGGCTCCGGTAGCAGACGGCATTCAATGCCGTCCATGCGTGCATTAAGCATTTTGCTGAGCTGGTCGTGAGTGGATCTCGAGACCTCTTCTACGAGCCGGCGAATGTCTGGCTCAGCTAATGCAGCAGGTTGGCTTCGAATTTCTTGCACCTGCCTACGAACCTCCGCTAGCTGGCAAGTGAGCCGCGCGTTGGCTGCTTCTAGGCGAGCAACCTCCTCTGTCGCAGTTCGCGTTCTCAGCTCCTCGAAGGCACCCCTAATAGTCGTGATTGAGTCATTTAGAATTTTTTGGTGCGTGCCTTTTAGATGGCCCGATGTGTCAATCACATGCTTCACAGCATTTAGGGCATCCTGGACCTTCGACTCAATGGCAGTCCCTGTAAGGTCCTCCTGGCAACGGCCAGGCGAACCTGTGGTTTGCGGCCGGCCCCTACCCCTGCCCCGTTTGGGTGTCACCTTCAAATATTTGTTGCGCAATGGTGTGCCTTCCTGGCTGCAAGCCCCAAGATCGCTCTCGGAGCCAGAGGTACCGCCATCTTTGCCCTGTTTGCACCAGTGCTTTCCGGTGGGGATACCATCCTTCATAACCACACCCGCCACCTCTTTAATTGTCTCCTCATCGCTTTGGTGACCTGGAGTTCTCTTACTTGTGTCACCCTCTACCGGGATCCTCTTATCTTCTACGGCCTGGTCCCCATTGCTATGTTTGCCGCTTCTAGTCGGCTCAGAGGGCCCAACCGTCATGCTCCTCGCATCAAGCTCGACCTCCGCCTCCTTTGCACCGACGCGGGCATCCGTCTCTTTCTCCCTGGGGGCTCCAGCCTCCGACCCCCTCCTAGTATTCTTCAGAGTAGGTGCCCGGGCTACAAGCTCGCGATCGCAGCGGGTTAGAAGCACCCGTAAATCTGGGAGCGATCTCCTCCATTTAGCCAAAGCCTCTGCTTTCGCCGAGGGTTCGGCTGCAACTTCCGTGCACGAAATCACCGCCTTTGCACTACGCACATCCGACACTCCACTCTGTGAGAAGGCTGCTGCCATTGACGACCCGGCCGTGGATTCCGTGAGTTGTGGGGTGGGCTTGGGTTCCTCACGCTTCAGCTTCGGGGATTCAGTTTTGTCCCGGGCCACCCTTGCGTAGTGGCCGCGCCCTCTCTTATTTGGTCCAGAGCTAGGCCTCGCTCCGGGGTCGGAAGCGTCATCACTGGATACTTCCGACCCCTTATCCTCGCTCAGCAGCCGCTTCCGTACATTTCCGGGTCGGTTTGAGGCGGGGGTAGGCAGCGACCAGTCGGAATCAGCTGTCTCGGTATCGGCATCCGTCGCCATCGTCAGAGGCGAATAGTAATCCTCTTCACTAGGAAGGTCGCGAGTGTCTACTTTCGCAGGGGAAAAGAACTCCTCCCTACCTGGGGAGAGCGTATCCGGCGCACCACGAGCCCTCCTCCCACAAAACACCCTCGTGAGAATTGGTGTGGGTGACCGCACGAACTCCTGCGGTGCCACGGGTGCCTCCTTCTCTCCGTCCTCGATATCAGGGACGGTGTGGCGTATAAAACGCCCCCATTGGTCCCGAATTGGGCGAAACTCCATAATTGGGGGGTTTGAAGAGGGTGCCTTCGCACCTTCCTCGTCCCCTCCTCCGCGTAATCTAAGTACTAATCCGCTTGCATCGTTGTCCAGTAAGCATTTGCCATGGTCGTCGTATGTATCTGTCCTTGAGCGGTGTGCCCCCCCAGAATACGGTGGGCGGCATGTCACCACAGCGCGGGCACTTACCCGTTCTGTGGTGACACAGAGGATTGGAACCTCCTGGGGTAGTTTTTCCCATTTCTGGCCACTCATGATTTGCTATTTTTAGGGGGTATGCCCCCCCTTCTTCTGACGTTCGTGACTGGGCTCCCCCCAGCCACGCATCCCATCGGCACGCCAGTCACACCTTGGGATTGGGGATTTTTTATAGTGGTTAACTCCACGTGACCTTCCTCTCAGTGAGGCAGGTCCCCGGTCCGCACATTGCGGGTTACGGGTTGCCCGACGGTGGCCGAAGCCACAACGCCGCACCGGGCGGTCTGCGCCAACCCACGGCAGCTCGTTTCCGAGCACCGACTCCGTCCCAGTGGGACCTGGCGTCTCACACTGTGCCCTCTGCTGGTTTCAGAGGGACACGCGGAGCCGCACATCGGGACCCCTCTCCTCAGGCCTGTCCGGTTTGGGAGGCCCTGTCCGGCATAGCCCTGAGGATCATTGGAGCACACAAACACGGCATTAAAGCCAACGCAGGAGAAAACTCGACTGCCATTGCCACGACTGTGACTGGTAGTTCGCAGAGAGAGAATAGCTTACGCGCAACTGAGCGGCTATCCTCCCCCTCCCAGGGTGCACCACAAGGAGGTCTACCAGCCCTGCACCCCAGACCCTATAACCTAACCTAACCTAACCTAACCTAACCTAACCTAACCTAACCTAACCTAACCTAACCTAACCTAACCTAACCTAACCTAACCTAACCTAACCTAACCTAACCTAACCTAACCTAACCTAACCTAACCTAACCTAACCTAACCTAACCTAACCTAACCTAACCTAACCTAACCTAACCTAACCTAACCTAACCTAACCTAACCTAACCTAACCTAACCTAACCTAACCTAACCTAACCTAACCTAACCTAACCTAACCTAACCTAACCTAACCTAACCTAACCTAACCTAACCTAACCTAACCTAACCTAACCTAACCTAACCTAACCTAACCTAACCTTTTTTTTTTTTTTTTTTTTTAAGAGGGGAAAATGCTTTACGCATACCACCCGGCGCGGGGACGGGCCGGGATGGTTATGTGGGACTCCCTGTTGTGGGCTAATGAGGCCCCAGGTGTACCCACTAAAAACCCCTCTATTGGCCGCCTCGAGGCTATAAGGCGGGGCACGGGGAACGACCGAGATCACGCTTCCGAAACCCCGCCAGCCGCTGTCCGAACTGCGGACTCATCCTCGGAGGAAGTACTCCACTTCAGCTTGGAGTACGCCCTTATTTGGCGTACTAACCATCCCCGGGACCCTCGTGTAGGCGGCAGACGTCCCCGAGCCTGCCGCCCACGGGTACCGTTAAGGGGGAAGTCGACGGACGCACGCCAAACGCCTCCGTCCTACGCGCTTGCGGCGCATCGGATGGGAGGCCGGGTCTTCTTCCCTTTCTCTTTCCGCGGTCTCTTTTCTTGCCATTACGGCTTCGCAGAAAGAGACCACCGCTTTCCATGATCTGTCGCTGTCTGCCATAGTTTTCACCACGGCAGGCAGGGAGAGATCGCGCCCCACTACTGCCACGAGTGTGGCCCGCTGTTCTGTCCAAGCTGGGCATATAGCCAGAGTATGTTGTGACGTGTCTTCGGCAGCACCACACTCGTGGCATATTGCCGTCGGTTCTCGGCCCAATCTGTTGCACAGATATCGACCGAAACACCCATGTCCTGAGAGGACCTGCGTCACCCGGAAAGTCATGGAGCCATGTTTCCGGTCAAGCCATTGTTTAAGGACCGGACGTATTGCCTCTATGGTATGGTGGCCAGCAATTGGATGCGCCAGTCTCTCCTCCCAGCTTGCCACCATTTCCAGATGAGCTGCTTCGCGCCGTCCATCTATTTCCCTTGGTGCTGGTGGCTCATCCCTCTCACGCATCTCCTCGCGCCAGTGGTAAACAGCCGCGAGGGCTCTTGCATCAAGGTCCCAGGGCAAGGATCCCGCTAAAGCACACGCACCGTCCGTAGATATAGTACGGTATCCCCGAATTACCCGCAGCGCCATTGCTCTTTGAGCTTTTCTCAGCTGGGTAATGTTTTGCCTTCCAAGGGCGTCAGCCCAGACGGGTGCGCCATATAAGGCCATGGAGCGCACGACTCCCGTATACAAACGGCGGCATGAGGCTTTGGGCCCTCCCAAATTCGGGAGTATACGCCCTAGAGCCGCCGCTGCACTGAGCAGTTTTGGAGCCAAGCCTTCGAAATGGGCCCGAAAGTTCCATTTGCTGTCAAGTGTAACGCCGAGGTAGCGCAGAGTCGGCCTGACAGCAATCGGGACCCCGCCTACTACGATCCGGGCTCCTACCGGGGGACCTCTGCGGTGGCCATAAAAACAGATGGCCTCGGATTTTTGTAGGGCGACTTCCAGGCCCAACCGCCTTATTCGGCTGACAACGTGGGCAACGCCCGCAGTTGCCAGAATGGCCGCGTCGCGAAAACTGGGCCCGCGGGCCGTCACCAACGTATCATCGGCATAGCAAAACATGTCGACTCTAGGAAGGTTTGCCCCCCGCAGGACCCAGTCGTAGCCAACATTCCAGAGTAGGGGGCCCAAAACCGATCCCTGAGGGACACCGCACTCCATCCTTTTCTGTCCCCAATTTCGTTGCCCAGGCCAGGTCACAAATCGCTCACTTAAATAGGCTCTGATGATATGGGCCAGGTGAGGAGGGACCCTGTGGTAGCGCAAAGCCTCATTTACAGTTTCCCAGGGCATGGTGTTGAAGGCGTTGGCTATGTCTAGCGACACAGCCAAGACGACCTCGCCCCGAGAAACAGACTCCTGTGCCAGCCTTTTGACTTGCAGGATCGCGTCCACTGTGGAACGGCCGCTCCTGAAGCCGTATTGATTTCCGGCCAGGTCTGGACCAACCCCTTGCAAATGCTTGATGAGGCGGGACGCTATGATGCGCTCGAATAGCTTCCCCACCTCATCAAGCAAAACAATCGGCCGGTACGCCGAAGGCGAATCAGCCGGACGACCCTCTTTCTTTAGCAGGACCAGTTTTCCTAATTTCCACTCTACTGGGAAGCGGCCCTGCTCCAGGCATGCCGTGAAAAGACGGATAAGTCGCGGCTCCAGCTCTTTCAACGCGAGGGCCCAAGCGCGGCCAGGGACTCCATCTGGACCAGGGGCAGTGTTCTTGGCTCGCATCTTAATCACTGCTACGCCGAGTTCAGCTGTTGTTACAGGTGGCACTTCAGCTTCCTCCACTTCGTCTGCTCGTGGTGGTGCCATTGTTGGCGGCCTGTTGTTTGCTCCCCTAGGGAACAATGCCGAGACCACTTCGCTGACAAACTCGGGTTCCAATGTTTGGGTGAGCGGGGGGCCCCCGGAGCGCAATTTGTTTCTGACGAGCTTGTAAGGCCGACCCCAAGGGTCCGCATTCAAGGTGTCGAGGAATGCTTCTCTCGCAGCGTCCTTGGCATTTCCTATGGCGGCTTTTAGGGACTTCTTTGCCTCCTTATATAAGGCGTAAAGGTTCCTTTCTGCGTCTTCGTCTGTTCGTCGGCGCCTCTGCCTTGTGTACCGACGCCGCGCGGCTGTACAGTCCTTGCGCATCTGTGCAAGCTCGGCAGTCCACCAGTACACCTTCCTTTTTTGTGGTGGAGGCTTGGCCCGGGGCATCGCCGTATCGCATATTAGTGTCATGGCATCCCGGAACCAGGATGCTTCCGTCTCCACCACTATTTCACCTTCTGGCGAAGGGAGCCAAGCCTGTACAATAGCCGCCTCTAAAAGAAGGTCCCGGTCCATTTTACCGAGAGCCCATCTCGGACCTCCGCCGCCAATCAGTAGCCTGCAATTTTTGGAACCTAACCTAACCTAACCTAACCTAACCTAACCTAACCTAACCTAACCTAACCTAACCTAACCTAACCTAACCTAACCTAACCTAACCTAACCTAACCTAACCTAACCTAACCTAACCTAACCTAACCTAACCTAACCTAACCTAACCTAACCTAACCTAACCTAACCTAACCTAACCTAACCTAACCTAACCTAACCTAACCTAACCTAACCTAACCTAACCTAACCTAACCTAACCTAACCTAACCTAACCTAACCTAACCGATTCGCACCGCATAAAACTAATGCAATGGTAATTACACGGAGGCTCAAGTATGACACCCCTCGACTGAGTATGGGCGGAACCAGCATCGCCATGGTAAAAGAGATGAAATTACTTGGTGTAACCATCGACGACAAGCTGACTTTTAACAGCCATGTTTCGAATGTCTGCAGGAAAGCGATAGCAGTCTATAAACAGCTATCTAGGGCTGCCAAGACAGACTGGGGGCTCCATCCTGAAGTCGTAAAAATAATATATGTGGCAACCGTAGAGCCCATCATACTGTATGCCGCTAGTGTTTGGGCGCATGCTGCAAACAAATTGGGTGTCCAAAAGCAGTTGGCAGTGGTGCAACGCGGAATGGCGCAGAAGATATGCAAGGCATACCGCACCGTGTCCCTCAACTCGGCGCTGGTTCTGGCGGGTATGCTCCCTCTTGACCTCCGAGTCCGAGAGGCGGCTTCGTTGTACGAAGCCAAGAAGGGAGAGTCTCTGCCTGCCCTGTGGCCTGGAGATAGAGAGGTGGAACAAATGGCATCCGCAACTGAAATGCCTCATCCTGCGGATCGCGAAGAATTGAGGGTGGTTCGCCTGGTGAACCAAGACGATGTGAACTCGAACAGTGAGTTCGATGTGCGAATATTTACCGATGGCAGCAGGCTTGAGGGCGGGGTTGGAGCCTCACTTTCTATTTGGAAGGGAGAAACCGAAACCAAAGCCCACAAGCTTGCTCTATCGAGATACTGTACGGTTTACCAGGCGGAGCTCCTTGCCCTGTGCAGGGCCACTAGGGAAGCAAAGAAGTATGCCGAGAAATCGTATGGAGTCTACAGCGACTCTATGGCAGCCCTTCAAACAATACAAAACCACAGTTGCCTTCACCCCCTCGCTGTAGAGGCCAGAGAGAATTTAAAAGCTATGTCTCTCCAGGGTAAGGTAGTCACCCTACACTGGATTAAAGCTCACGCAGGGTTAGAAGGCAACGAGCGGGCAGACGAGTTGGCGAAAGGAGCAGCAGTAGGCTCCAAACGAAAGCCGGACTATGACCAATGCCCGGTTTCATTCGTCAAGCGTAGCATTCGCATGTCGACGCTTGACGAATGGAATCGGAGGTATAAGTCTGGCGAAACGGCTTCCATCACGAAGTTATTCTTCCCAGATGCAGTGGCGGCTTATAGGGTGACAAGGAAATCAGAGCCAAACAACCTAAAGACGCAGTTGATGACGGGACACGGTGGATTCTCTGAGTATTTAAACCGCTTCAAGTGCAAGGAGAGTCCATCGTGCGTCTGTGACAACAATACGCAAGAAACGGTGCCACATATAATATTTGAGTGTCCAGTTCATGATAGTGAGCGCTTTGATATGGAGCAAAAAATTAAAATTAGTATAACTGCCGACAAACTACACAACATAATGGCTAGTGCGGAAATGGACCAATTTATAGAGTTCTGCTTAAAAATTGTGAGAAGAGTCGTAAAAAGAAATAAAACTAGATAGAAATATATGTTTTTAAAATATAGTAAATATATTTAAGAAAAACATAAAAAACCCAGTAGGAATAATCAAAAGAGAGAGCCAAACTCGTGTCATAAGAAACGCACAATATGTATATTAGATTTAAGATAATAATACAATAGCGAATATATGAAAAATGTAACATAGATAATAATATTAAATATAAGCATGTAATAAGAAATTGTATAAAAAGCGCTACCCATGCAGTGAGCACTCATGAATAAAGTTCAAACCCTGTGTTTCCTTATTTTTCCCGAATAGTAAGTAATAAGTAATAAGCTGATAGGTGGGACTACCCACATAAGGAACGAAAGAGATGAATGAAAGAAAGATCAAGTATGAAGTATGCTAGTACGAGAGGTATACAAGCGAGAACTGGTATGAATGAAAAACTAGCTAGGCAAAGTCTCCGATCATGTTGGAGGAGCACTGTTAAAAAAAAAAAAAAAAAAAAAAAAAAAAAAAAAAAAAAAAAAAAAAAAAAAAAAAAAAACCTAACCTAACCTAACCTAACCAGTCACGTGCCACCCTGCGTCGTAGCAACATCTTTTCCGCCGAGCTCCGCAGTTAAAAATTCGTGGACGTGGCAATTCTTACCCGATCGGGACAAAATAAACGTCAGTGTGTGCGGAATAGTGCGTCCGATCTATTGGATTACAGTGAGTGTACGGCAGTGCTCAGTGAAAACCGCAAAGTGCAATAAACCACGTTTTTAGAGGTTAAACACCTTCAAACAGCCGTCTACAGCCTCACAGGACATCGGTATCGCTACTTGCGATACATCGCCGGAAGCGTCTCAACGAGCCCCACAATTTGACACCCCGCACGCCTCCGGGCGACGCACCGTTGGAGCACAAAAGCCAAAAAAACAAAAACCACGTGGCGGCGTGGTCGAAGATCCAGCGTCGTGCGGCTAATTTGGAGGACGCCATCAGAAGGAGTACACTTCGCCGACAAATACGGTATTTAGATCATAATTTTTGGACACTTAGTTTCTGAGATATAGACTTTTCAAAATCCAAAATTCAAAGTGAAAAAACAAAAAACTTTCAGTCAGACCATATACTTTTCTTGGTGAAATCTGTTGCGCGCTAGTATAAAGAAGAGGACCACAGCATCTGGACAAATTTCCGACAGTTTTCCACCCGGAAAAACGAACTTTTTAAAAATTTTCTAAAATTGTAAATTTCAAAATAAATTTCTATAGAACTGTATTATTATATTATTGTGTATTGTAGGCATTGGTGTGCCCTTAATTTTGACGTTTTTTGTGTATTTTTATGTCAAGTGGTTCCAAAGTTATAGAATTTTAACCTATTTTTGGTCATAGATTCAAAATTAATAATAAATAATTAAATTTCACATTAAAATCAGCTTTAGAACAGTCATATTACCCAGGGATACCGAAAACGCGAACCTTGTCCCACTTAAATTGAGCAGAAACCGAAAAACCGCCATTTTGTTTTTTACGGTATCAAAATTAAATTGTAAATTACTCGGTAACCGCTTGACATAGAAAAGTCGGATTTTCGCCTTAGACAGTGTATTTTGAGCAGGAACCGAACTTTACCGGTTTCAGGCGAAAATCTCGACAAGTAACTTTAAGGCTTGAGACCACTCTCAAACGATAGAGGAGGAAAAGCCAATTGCAGGAAAGGAAACCCGAAGTTTCTCCGGCAACCCACTCCCGAGATATCGACCCTCAAACATTGAGTTTGACAGTTCGGCGGCCATCTTGCCTTTTTTCAAACTATAATATCTCGACGACTGAGTGGCCTGGAGACTCGCGGTTTTTTCCCTGCAGGAAGGCATAGGATTGACTAGCACATCCGGCACTTTTCGGGAATTTTCAGGAAAATTTACAACTGAAAATTCCTGAAAATTTTCGAGAGTTGAAAGTGGTCCCAATCGATTGCGTAGGTTAAGTTTAGGTAAGCCGTCGAAAACCCGGGCTTTCTGCGACGCCGGGAACCGGAGATATCAGCGACCAAAGTTCAACTTTGACAGCTCCCGCCGCCATTTTGGAAAATTTCAAACAGCGATATCTCCCGAACGAAGGGTCGCAGAGGATCGTGGTTTTCAGTGCGGATATTAGTGGGGTCGACAGCAGGTTAGGGAGAGGTTTTCAGGACCCTCCAGCTATTTTCAGGAAACTGAAAACTAAAAATTTTTCCCTCCCTGAAAGTGATTCCACTGGATAGAGCTCCTCGAGCCGAGAAAAACGAGCCCAGGCACGGATCTCTAGGACCGGCGGAAACGGAGATACAAACAGATACCGAATCTGGAAACCGGTTTTAGTACCGAAACCAGAAACTTTGTACTGCTGTAGCTCCGAAACCAGTGGTAATAGTAGAGCCGTGTTTGGTATCGTTAAAAAGGGCTGAAGGAGGGCTATCTCGTGAGCCCCACAAATCGACTCTACAGTAGAGTCGAAATTTCTTCTGAGTTGGAAATTACAAATAAGTATACAGAAGGAGACAGAGACCCCCCTCTAACCCAATTTGGGGAGATAAGAGTACGATAGAGTCTGCGACTCTACATAAAAGAAAAATTTTGTAGTTATCTACGTTGTGTTAATAGATTTAAGAGATTACTGCCTCCCCTGTACAGAGGTAACCTTAGTTATTATCTACTCTACATAGAGCGAATTGTTGACCGTAATCGGTGTTCTTTACAAACTCCGATTTATTTATTTACTTGACAAAACCTCATTCCCTATAAAAATTGCCGACACGGGGAAATCCTCCTGCATGTATCGGACGCCTATAGCACAGGCAAAAACGTCACCCAAGACGTCAAGGCCAGGCAACAAAGAACAAATGTACAGGACACCCAACAAGGACGTGGCTTCAAACATGACGCCCACAAAGCCGGATAAAACCGACCCGCGACCCTCAGTGAGGACAAGCATTGGGGAGTGGGAGAAGGAGCTGGGCAGGACATTCCACCTGTCACCAAGCCCATCGTCGGAGGAGCCCAAGGGTGCCGACGCGGCATCAAAGCTAGCTCCCGCGGCCCTCCCGGCGCCAGTCGCAGAAACCGACAGTGCACAAAAACAGTCGCAGGCTGGCCCCTTGAAAACAAAACAAGCTATGTTCCCAAAAACGGCGGAGGCCAGACGACTGATGGAAAAAGCAAAGAGCGACATGGACAAGTCCGGGAACATAAAGAGAGACATAAAAGCCTCAGTAAAAGAAATAATAGAAAAACTATACAGGCTGGTGAGGGACGTGGAGCAGGAGAAGAAGCGCCTGGAGAAGGCGCAACCATGCTTCTCAGAACAGGCCTCCAAACAAAAAACACCAGCGACCCCAGGACCAGAACCTGACCAAGAATCAGACCAACAGATGTGTACGGAGAAAATAAAGGAAAATACAAAATTATTGATCAAAAACAACAAAATGATGGAAGACCTAAAGGAAGAGATGAAAAAGCAGAGAGAAATAATGGAAAAGATGACAGCGATGGGAACAACCTACGCCAGTGTAGCAGCAGCTCCAATCTCTGCATCCAACAGGAAACCAACTGTCGAGCGGAAAACACTACACTCTGTTGTCGTCACATCAAAGAACGAACACGAGACCGGCGAGGAAGTGCTGGACAAAATAAGGAAGACGATAGACGCCAAAGAAGGATGGATCAAAGTCGAGAAGGTACGCAAGGCAAAAGACAGGAAAATTATCATGGGATTTGGGACCAAAACCGAGAGGGACAAACTCAAAGACAAGCTCGGCAGGGAAGGCGCCGAACTAACTGTAGAAGAAGTCCAGAACAAAGACCCGCTGCTGCTCTTGAGGGACGTCCTCTCGGTTAACACCGATGAAGACATCCTAGTGGCCTTCAGAAACCAGAACAAAGTGATCTTCACCAACCTCAGTGAGGAAGACAACAGAATGATGGTCAAATTTAGAAGGCGGGCAAGGAACCCACACACAGGTCATGTCGTCATCAGTGTCTCACCAACCATATGGCAAAAAACCTTAGATATAGGGAGTGTGCACATTGATCTGCAACGGATCAAGGTTGAGGATCAATCCCCGCTAGTCCAATGCACACGATGCCTCGGCTTTGGTCACGGGAAAAGATTCTGCCACGAACCAGAGGACTTATGCAGTCACTGTGGCGGGCCTCACCTGAGAGCGACGTGCGAGGAATGGCTCGCCAGAGTTCCACCCAAATGCAAGAATTGTACCAAAGCCAACCTGGAAGACACGGAACACGATGCCTTCAACCAGGCATGCCCAGTACGGCGGAAATGGGATGCACTGGCACGGTCGACCGTTGCCTACTGCTAAGGGCACCCACGGCGAATACACCCCATACCAAGTAGTCCAAGCAAACCTTCAGAGAAAAAGACTCGCAACAAATGAGCTCTTGCTGGAGGCATCAAAGCGTAAAATAGCATTGGCCCTAATACAGGAACCTTACGTTGGGGGAGCAAGAGAAATGAGAAGTTGTGCGGGCGTTCGTATTTTCCAAAATGCAGGAACCAAAGAGGGGACCGTAAAATCGGTCATAGCCGTATTCAACAATGAATTAAACGTCACACAGTACCCAAAACTCACCACCAACAACATCACAGTGGTGGGGATAAGTACCAGCGTATGGAAAATAACGATTGTCTCCTTCTACTTCGAACCCGACGAGCCAATAGAACCGTACCTAGAACACCTTGCAAAAATAAAACAAGAAACCGGCTCCAGCAACCTAATCATAGGTGGTGACGCCAATGCAAAAAGCACTTGGTGGGGCAGCCTGGAAATAGACCACAGAGGCACAAGCACACTGGCAACGCTCAATGAACTCGACCTACATATCATGAACAAAGGAACTATACCGACCTTCGACACCATCAGGGGCACAGTGCGCTACAGCAGTCATGTAGACGTAACAGCCTGCTCTACAGACATAATGGACCTGGTGGACGACTGGAACATAAACGAAGGACTCACAAGCTCGGACCATAACGGAATACTCTTTAAAATCTATCTACGAAAATCACCGGGAATTAAAATAAACAGAACTACAAGAATTTACCATACAAAAAAGGCCAATTGGACAACATTTCATGAGAAATTAAGACAATTGCTACCTGACAGAAACCTGACAAAATCAAAAATAGACGAGATTAACACGGTGGGCGAAGTTGAACTAGCAGTCAATAACCTCACGGAAATAATAACAGAAACATGCAACATAACAATTCCAAAAAAGAAAAACAACGAGAAACTAACCTTACCATGGTGGTCCGAGGAGCTCAGTTCGATGAAACACGAGGTTGCCACCAGAAAACGCAGGATACGCAATGCAGCCCCGGCACGGAGATCGAAGGTAGTAGAAGAATATCTGGTAAAGAAAGAAGAATATGAAGTACGAGCAGCCAAAGCCCAAGTAGAAAGCTGGAAGGAATTCTGCAGGAAACAGGATAGAGAAGGGATGTGGGAGGGTATCTACAGAGTCATCGGTAGGGTCACAAAGAGAGAGGAAGACACGCCACTTGAGAAAGGAGGAGAAACACAGAGCGCGGTGGACTCGGCGAAGCTGTTGGCAGAGACTTTCTATCCGAAGGACCCAAGCGACAGCGACAACGAACACCATTGTAACATCAGAGCTAAAGCTGAAAACGTGAACGAAGGAGAGCAACATGAAGTTTGCAAACCTCTGTTCACAATGGCAGAACTCAAGTGGGCCACGGAATCCTTCAATCCCAAGAAGGCGCCGGGAGCAGATGGCTTCACTGCTGATATATGTAATCATGTCATCCGGAGTGAACCAGAAATGTTCCTGGCTCTTCTTAACAAATGCCTGAGCCTCCACCACTTCCCTCTGTCCTGGAAGGAAGCGACAGTCGTAGCATTAAGAAAACCAGGAAAAGAGGACTATACAAATCCAAAGTCATACAGACCGATCGGACTGCTCCCCATTCTCGGAAAAATTTACGAAAAACTCCTGGTTGCTCGACTCAAGCATTATCTTGTCCCAAGAATAAGCGCCCGCCAGTTTGGCTTCATGCCACAAAGAAGTACCGAGGACTCCCTCTATACCATGATACAACACATCAAAGAGAAATTACAGGAGAAGAAAATTGTCACCGTTGTGTCACTGGATATAGAGGGAGCCTTCGACAACGCCTGGTGGCCGGCCATCAGAGTCCGCTTAGCTGAAGAAAATTGCCCACCCGACCTAAGAAAGGTCTTCGACAGCTACCTTAAAGACAGGAAGGTTAGAGTGAGGTACCTGAGAGAAGAATATAGCATGAAGACAAGCAAAGGGTGTGTGCAGGGTTCGATTGGCGGCCCAATGTTATGGAACCTCCTGTTGGACCCGCTCCTAAAATCTCTAGAGGGAAAACACGTATGGTGCCAAGCATTCGCGGACGACGTCGTCCTGGTCTTCGACGGGAAAACAGCTCACGACATCGAGGGGCAGGCAAATGCCGCACTTGAACATGTTCAGAGGTGGGGTGTGAACAACAAACTTAAATTCGCTCCCCATAAAACCGTAGGAATGGTCATCACAAGGAAATTGAAATATGACACACCACGTCTGAACATGGGAGGAACGGATATCACCATGTCCAATGAAATCAAGATGCTAGGAGTAACCGTTGACAACAAACTGACGTTCAACACCCACGTAGCGAATGTCTGTAGGAAGGCGATAGGTATACACAAGAGGCTAGCCAGAGCAGCCAAAACCAGTTGGGGACTAAACCCCGAAATAATCAAAACAATATATGTCGCTACAGTCGAGCCCATTATACTGTATGCTGCCAGTGTATGGGCCCCTGCAGCCAACAAAATAGGAATAATAAAGCAGCTTGGGACAGTTCAGCGCGGAATAGCACAAAAAATATGTAAGGCATATCGCACAGTATCCCTTAACTCAGCCCTTGTGCTGGCAGGTATACTCCCACTTGATCTCAGAGTGCGAGAGGCAGCAGCCCTATACGAAGCAAAGAAGGGGGTGCCAGTGCCTGGTCTGGGCGATTGGGAAGTAGAAAGAATGGTACCAGCAACAAAAATACCGCACCCTGCTGAACGTGACGATGTAAAAGTAATACGCCTCTTAAACCAAGAAGACGTTGACAGACATAGTGAACATGAGGTCAGAATATTTACGGACGGTAGCAAGATCGGAGGTGGGGTTGGGGCGTCGTTATCAATCTGGAAGGGAGAAGTCGAAATAAGGACGCGCAAACTAACATTACCAAAGTTCTGCACCGTCTACCAAGCGGAGCTCCTAGCACTGTGTATAGCAACCAGAGAAGTGGTGAAGCACAGGGAAAAAACGTTTGGGGTCTACAGCGACTCTATGGCGGCACTCCAGACCATCCAGAATCACGGATGCCTCCATCCCCTAGCAGTGGAAGCAAGAGAAAATATGAAAACAATATCTCTCCAAGGAAAAATATTGATTTTGCATTGGATTAAAGCACACGCGGGGTTGGAAGGGAACGAGAGAGCGGATGAGCTTGCAAAAGGAGCAGCTGCAGACTCAAAACGAAAACCAGACTACGATCAATGTCCGATCGCATACGTAAAGCGACGCCTGCGTATGGCAACGCTTGACGAATGGAACCACAGATATAAGTCAGGCGAAACCGCATCTACAACTAAGCTGTTTTTCCCGGACATAGTGGCGGCATACAATGTAATTCGCAAAATGGAACCAACAAATGTTACGACGCAGCTTATGACAGGGCACGGAGGATTCTCTGAATACCTAAACCGCTTTAGGTGCAAGGAGAGTCCCTCGTGCATCTGCGACCCGGCAAAACACGAATCAGTTGAACACATACTACTGGAATGTCCGATACATGCAAAAGAACGATTTGATTTCGAACAAAGAACAGCGACCAACCTAACATCCGAGGTAATAAGGGAACTAATTTCAGGAGAAAATAAAGAGGAGTTTGTAAAATACTGTATAAAAATTGTAAAAATAGTAATCAATAGAAACAAAACTAGATAAGAAAGTTATGTTTGATTAATATAATAAGTATATTAAAATAAACATAAAATAATAGAATAAGGAAACAAAAAATGTAAATAGCGTAGAGTAAAAATTACAGAGAGAAATGTAAAACCCGAACCACCTTGAATGGACACAACTGTATTCTTGATTATTTACAACCCCCAATGAAAGGACCACCAAGTACAATCCCTGAAACAATTAAAGGAAGAAATAAATATATAGTATAGAATAGGCAAACGTAGCTGGGAGTCCCACCCAGAAAAAGCAATGCAAGACGATGAATGAAAGAAAGATAGTATGAAGCATGAAAGTGCGAGAAGAATAAAAGCGAGAACTGGAATGAAAGATACACGCTAACATAGGCTCCGATCATGTTGGAGGATACAGAGAAAAAAAAAAAAAAAAAAAAAAAAAAAAAAAAAAAAAAAAAAAAAAAAAAAAAAAAAAACCTAACCTAACCTAACCTAACCTAACCTAACCTAACCTAACCTAACCTAACCTAACCTAACCTAACCTAACCTAACCTAACCTAACCTAACCTAACCTAACCTAACCTAACCTAACCTAACCTAACCTAACCTAACCTAACCTAACCTAACCTAACCTAACCTAACCTAACCTAACCTAACCTAACCTAACCTAACCTAACCTAACCTAACCTAACCTAACCTAACCTAACCTAACCTAACCTAACCTAACCTAACCTAACCTAACCTAACCTAACCTAACCTAACCTAACCTAACCTAACCTAACCTAACCTAACCTAACCTAACCTAACCTAACCTAACCTAACCTAACCTAACCTAACCTAACCTAACCTAACCTAACCTAACCTAACCTAACCTAACCTAACCTAACCTAACCTAACCTAACCTAACCTAACCTAACCTAACCTAACCTAACCTAACCTAACCTAACCTAACCTAACCTAACCTAACCTAACCTAACCTAACCTAACCTAACCTAACCTAACCTAACCTAACCTAACCTAACCTAACCTAACCTAACCTAACCTAACCTAACCTAACCTAACCTAACCTAACCTAACCTAACCTAACCTAACCTAACCTAACCTAACCTAACCTAACCTAACCTAACCTAACCTAACCTAACCTAACCTAACCTAACCTAACCTAACCTAACCTAACCTAACCTAACCTAACCTAACCTAACCTAACCTAACCTAACCTAACCTAACCTAACCTAACCTAACCTAACCTAACCTAACCTAACCTAACCTAACCTAACCTAACCTAACCTAACCTAACCTAACCTAACCTAACCTAACCTAACCTAACCTAACCTAACCTAACCTAACCTAACCTAACCTAACCTAACCTAACCTAACCTAACCTAACCTAACCTAACCTAACCTAACCTAACCTAACCTAACCTAACCTAACCTAACCTATCCTAATAGGTTTTCCATTTTCCATCCCATGACTAATGTTGAAGGTCCTATCAAAATCGGACAAGCCGTTTCGATTTGGGAACCAAACAGACAAAATGTCACAAACTGTCAATTTTGACAGATAGTATTAACAATGTCACTCGGTGCTATATTCTATCCCAAAAAGATAATTTTCACTGAAAATGACCAAAACTGTCAATCTGTCAAATTTGACTGATATGTCAAACAACTCTATACTATGTCACTTAGTACCAAACTTTAACAAAATATGTTAATTTTCACTAAAAATGACAAAAACTGTCAAACTGTCAATTTTGACATTTTGGACAGATGTGTCAAACTACATTTGCCATCCCATGACTACTGTTGAAGTTCCTATCAAAATCGGACCAGCCGTTTCGATTTTGGACCCAAAACTGTCAAAATTTCACAAAATGTTAATTTTGACAGATTTGGCAGATATTATAAATCTACACTTAACAATGTCACTTGGTGCTAAATTATATCCCAAAATGAGAATTTTCACTGAAAATGGCAAAAACTGTCAAACTGTCAAATTTGACAGATGTCAAACAACACTAAGTACATAAACTATGTCACTTAGTACCAAACAATAACAAAACATGTTAATTTTTAGTAAAAATGACAAAAACTGTCAAACTGTCAATTTTGACAGTTTTGACAGATGCGTCAAACTACATTTTCCATCCCATGACCAATGTTGAAAGTCCTATCAAAATCGGACAAGCCGTTTAGAAGATACAGAATTTTTCCTCAAACTGAATTTCGGTCAAGTTCGAGTCGGAATTAGCTTTTTCCATACAAAATCGGTCGAGGCGCCTGATGAAGGTAATAGCAATGTTTCTCTATATTTTTACCTCTAAAAAATTAATATCTCAAAAACGGTAAGAGATAAAAAAAAATGGACTTGAAATTCGAGCTATCGGCACCACGTAGTAGGTGCACGAGGTACGGCATGCCTACCTTATATATTTTTTTCAAAATTTTTGGACCCTAAAAAAAAATTAAAAAAAATGCAAAAATAATCTAACCCGGGTCTAAAATCTTTATTTATTATCCGATTTTAATGTAAAAAACGTCATTCGATGCGCAATTATTGAAATTTTGGGGTAGGGTAGAAACCAAACACCTAATTATTATAAGTTTTTAATAAAAAATTAAAAACCGCAAATTTTCAAAAAAAATGTATGGGAGGTACCAGACGCAGGGCGATTCAATACCAAAAGCAAAAGACCATAGATAGATCAGGTAAAAAAAAGCCCCTATGCCAAATTTGAACGAAATCGACCGAGAATAGACCCTATAACCTAACCTAACCTAACCTAACCTAACCTAACCTAACCTAACCTAACCTAACCTAACCTAACCTAACCTAACCTAACCTAACCTAACCTAACCTAACCTAACCTAACCTAACCTAACCTAACCTAACCTAACCTAACCTAACCTAACCTAACCTAACCTAACCTAACCTAACCTAACCTAACCTAACCTAACCTAACCTAACCTAACCTAACCTAACCTATCCTAATAGGTTTTCCATTTTCCATCCCATGACTAATGTTGAAGGTCCTATCAAAATCGGACAAGCCGTTTCGATTTGGGAACCAAACAGACAAAATGTCACAAACTGTCAATTTTGACAGATAGTATTAACAATGTCACTCGGTGCTATATTCTATCCCAAAAAGATAATTTTCACTGAAAATGACCAAAACTGTCAATCTGTCAAATTTGACTGATATGTCAAACAACTCTATACTATGTCACTTAGTACCAAACTTTAACAAAATATGTTAATTTTCACTAAAAATGACAAAAACTGTCAAACTGTCAATTTTGACATTTTGGACAGATGTGTCAAACTACATTTGCCATCCCATGACTACTGTTGAAGTTCCTATCAAAATCGGACCAGCCGTTTCGATTTTGGACCCAAAACTGTCAAAATTTCACAAAATGTTAATTTTGACAGATTTGGCAGATATTATAAATCTACACTTAACAATGTCACTTGGTGCTAAATTATATCCCAAAATGAGAATTTTCACTGAAAATGGCAAAAACTGTCAAACTGTCAAATTTGACAGATGTCAAACAACACTAAGTACATAAACTATGTCACTTAGTACCAAACAATAACAAAACATGTTAATTTTTAGTAAAAATGACAAAAACTGTCAAACTGTCAATTTTGACAGTTTTGACAGATGCGTCAAACTACATTTTCCATCCCATGACCAATGTTGAAAGTCCTATCAAAATCGGACAAGCCGTTTAGAAGATACAGAATTTTTCCTCAAACTGAATTTCGGTCAAGTTCGAGTCGGAATTAGCTTTTTCCATACAAAATCGGTCGAGGCGCCTGATGAAGGTAATAGCAATGTTTCTCTATATTTTTACCTCTAAAAAATTAATATCTCAAAAACGGTAAGAGATAAAAAAAAATGGACTTGAAATTCGAGCTATCGGCACCACGTAGTAGGTGCACGAGGTACGGCATGCCTACCTTATATATTTTTTTCAAAATTTTTGGACCCTAAAAAAAAATTAAAAAAAATGCAAAAATAATCTAACCCGGGTCTAAAATCTTTATTTATTATCCGATTTTAATGTAAAAAACGTCATTCGATGCGCAATTATTGAAATTTTGGGGTAGGGTAGAAACCAAACACCTAATTATTATAAGTTTTTAATAAAAAATTAAAAACCGCAAATTTTCAAAAAAAATGTATGGGAGGTACCAGACGCAGGGCGATTCAATACCAAAAGCAAAAGACCATAGATAGATCAGGTAAAAAAAAGCCCCTATGCCAAATTTGAACGAAATCGACCGAGAATAGACCCTATAACCTAACCTAACCTAACCTAACCTAACCTAACCTAACCTAACCTAACCTAACCTAACCTAACCTAACCTAACCTAACCTAACCTAACCTAACCTAACCTAACCTAACCTAACCTAACCTAACCTAACCTAACCTAACCTAACCTAACCTAACCTAACCTAACCTAACCTAACCTAACCTAACCTAACCTAACCTAACCTAACCTAACCTAACCTAACCTAACCTAACCTAACCTAACCTAACCTAACCTAACCTAACCTAACCTAACCTAACCTAACCTAACCTAACCTAACCTAACCTAACCTAACCTAACCTAACCTAACCTAACCTAACCTAACCTAACCTAACCTAACCTAACCTAACCTAACCTAACCTAACCTAACCTAACCTAACCTAACCTAACCTAACCTAACCTAACCTAACCTAACCTAACCTAACCTAACCTAACCTAACCTAACCTAACCTAACCTAACCTAACCTAACCTAACCTAACCTAACCTAACCTAACCTAACCTAACCTAACCTAACCTAACCTAACCTAACCTAACCTAACCTAACCTAACCTAACCTAACCTAACCTAACCTAACCTAACCTAACCTAACCTAACCTAACCTAACCTAACCTAACCTAACCTAACCTAACCTAACCTAACCTAACCTAACCTAACCTAACCTAACCTAACCTAACCTAACCTAACCTAACCTAACCTAACCTAACCTAACCTAACCTAACCTAACCTAACCTAACCTAACCTAACCTAACCTAACCTAACCTAACCTAACCTAACCTAACCTAACCTAACCTAACCTAACCTAACCTAACCTAACCTAACCTAACCTAACCTAACCTAACCTAACCTAACCTAACCTAACCTAACCTAACCTAACCTAACCTAACCTAACCTAACCTAACCTAACCTAACCTAACCTAACCTAACCTAACCTAACCTAACCTAACCTAACCTAACCTAACCTAACCTAACCTAACCTAACCTAACCTAACCTAACCTAACCTAACCTAACCTAACCTAACCTAACCTAACCTAACCTAACCTAACCTAACCTAACCTAACCTAACCTAACCTAACCTAACCTAACCTAACCTAACCTAACCTAACCTAACCTAACCTAACCTAACCTAACCTAACCTAACCTAACCTAACCTAACCTAACCTAACCTAACCTAACCTAACCTAACCTAACCTAACCTAACCTAACCTAACCTAACCTAACCTAACCTAACCTAACCTAACCTAACCTAACCTAACCTAACCTAACCTAACCTAACCTAACCTAACCTAACCTAACCTAACCTAACCTAACCTAACCTAACCTAACCTAACCTAACCTAACCTAACCTAACCTAACCTAACCTAACCTAACCTAACCTAACCTAACCTAACCTAACCTAACCTAACCTAACCTAACCTAACCTAACCTAACCTAACCTAACCTAACCTAACCTAACCTAACCTAACCTAACCTAACCTAACCTATCCTAATAGGTTTTCCATTTTCCATCCCATGACTAATGTTGAAGGTCCTATCAAAATCGGACAAGCCGTTTCGATTTGGGAACCAAACAGACAAAATGTCACAAACTGTCAATTTTGACAGATAGTATTAACAATGTCACTCGGTGCTATATTCTATCCCAAAAAGATAATTTTCACTGAAAATGACCAAAACTGTCAATCTGTCAAATTTGACTGATATGTCAAACAACTCTATACTATGTCACTTAGTACCAAACTTTAACAAAATATGTTAATTTTCACTAAAAATGACAAAAACTGTCAAACTGTCAATTTTGACATTTTGGACAGATGTGTCAAACTACATTTGCCATCCCATGACTACTGTTGAAGTTCCTATCAAAATCGGACCAGCCGTTTCGATTTTGGACCCAAAACTGTCAAAATTTCACAAAATGTTAATTTTGACAGATTTGGCAGATATTATAAATCTACACTTAACAATGTCACTTGGTGCTAAATTATATCCCAAAATGAGAATTTTCACTGAAAATGGCAAAAACTGTCAAACTGTCAAATTTGACAGATGTCAAACAACACTAAGTACATAAACTATGTCACTTAGTACCAAACAATAACAAAACATGTTAATTTTTAGTAAAAATGACAAAAACTGTCAAACTGTCAATTTTGACAGTTTTGACAGATGCGTCAAACTACATTTTCCATCCCATGACCAATGTTGAAAGTCCTATCAAAATCGGACAAGCCGTTTAGAAGATACAGAATTTTTCCTCAAACTGAATTTCGGTCAAGTTCGAGTCGGAATTAGCTTTTTCCATACAAAATCGGTCGAGGCGCCTGATGAAGGTAATAGCAATGTTTCTCTATATTTTTACCTCTAAAAAATTAATATCTCAAAAACGGTAAGAGATAAAAAAAAATGGACTTGAAATTCGAGCTATCGGCACCACGTAGTAGGTGCACGAGGTACGGCATGCCTACCTTATATATTTTTTTCAAAATTTTTGGACCCTAAAAAAAAATTAAAAAAAATGCAAAAATAATCTAACCCGGGTCTAAAATCTTTATTTATTATCCGATTTTAATGTAAAAAACGTCATTCGATGCGCAATTATTGAAATTTTGGGGTAGGGTAGAAACCAAACACCTAATTATTATAAGTTTTTAATAAAAAATTAAAAACCGCAAATTTTCAAAAAAAATGTATGGGAGGTACCAGACGCAGGGCGATTCAATACCAAAAGCAAAAGACCATAGATAGATCAGGTAAAAAAAAGCCCCTATGCCAAATTTGAACGAAATCGACCGAGAATAGACCCTATAACCTAACCTAACCTAACCTAACCTAACCTAACCTAACCTAACCTAACCTAACCTAACCTAACCTAACCTAACCTAACCTAACCTAACCTAACCTAACCTAACCTAACCTAACCTAACCTAACCTAACCTAACCTAACCTAACCTAACCTAACCTAACCTAACCTAACCTAACCTAACCTAACCTAACCTAACCTAACCTAACCTAACCTAACCTAACCTAACCTAACCTAACCTAACCTAACCTAACCTAACCTAACCTAACCTAACCTAACCTAACCTAACCTAACCTAACCTAACCTAACCTAACCTAACCTAACCTAACCTAACCTAACCTAACCTAACCTAACCTAACCTAACCTAACCTAACCTAACCTAACCTAACCTAACCTAACCTAACCTAACCTAACCTAACCTAACCTAACCTAACCTAACCTAACCTAACCTAACCTAACCTAACCTAACCTAACCTAACCTAACCTAACCTAACCTAACCTAACCTAACCTAACCTAACCTAACCTAACCTAACCTAACCTAACCTAACCTAACCTAACCTAACCTAACCTAACCTAACCTAACCTAACCTAACCTAACCTAACCTAACCTAACCTAACCTAACCTAACCTAACCTAACCTAACCTAACCTAACCTAACCTAACCTAACCTAACCTAACCTAACCTAACCTAACCTAACCTAACCTAACCTAACCTAACCTAACCTAACCTAACCTAACCTAACCTAACCTAACCTAACCTAACCTAACCTAACCTAACCTAACCTAACCTAACCTAACCTAACCTAACCTAACCTAACCTAACCTAACCTAACCTAACCTAACCTAACCTAACCTAACCTAACCTAACCTAACCTAACCTAACCTAACCTAACCTAACCTAACCTAACCTAACCTAACCTAACCTAACCTAACCTAACCTAACCTAACCTAACCTAACCTAACCTAACCTAACCTAACCTAACCTAACCTAACCTAACCTAACCTAACCTAACCTAACCTAACCTAACCTAACCTAACCTAACCTAACCTAACCTAACCTAACCTAACCTAACCTAACCTAACCTAACCTAACCTAACCTAACCTAACCTAACCTAACCTAACCTAACCTAACCTAACCTAACCTAACCTAACCTAACCTAACCTAACCTAACCTAACCTAACCTAACCTAACCTAACCTAACCTAACCTAACCTAACCTAACCTAACCTAACCTAACCTAACCTAACCTAACCTATCCTAATAGGTTTTCCATTTTCCATCCCATGACTAATGTTGAAGGTCCTATCAAAATCGGACAAGCCGTTTCGATTTGGGAACCAAACAGACAAAATGTCACAAACTGTCAATTTTGACAGATAGTATTAACAATGTCACTCGGTGCTATATTCTATCCCAAAAAGATAATTTTCACTGAAAATGACCAAAACTGTCAATCTGTCAAATTTGACTGATATGTCAAACAACTCTATACTATGTCACTTAGTACCAAACTTTAACAAAATATGTTAATTTTCACTAAAAATGACAAAAACTGTCAAACTGTCAATTTTGACATTTTGGACAGATGTGTCAAACTACATTTGCCATCCCATGACTACTGTTGAAGTTCCTATCAAAATCGGACCAGCCGTTTCGATTTTGGACCCAAAACTGTCAAAATTTCACAAAATGTTAATTTTGACAGATTTGGCAGATATTATAAATCTACACTTAACAATGTCACTTGGTGCTAAATTATATCCCAAAATGAGAATTTTCACTGAAAATGGCAAAAACTGTCAAACTGTCAAATTTGACAGATGTCAAACAACACTAAGTACATAAACTATGTCACTTAGTACCAAACAATAACAAAACATGTTAATTTTTAGTAAAAATGACAAAAACTGTGTAAAAATGACAAAAACTGTCAAACTGTCAATTTTGACAGTTTTGACAGATGCGTCAAACTACATTTTCCATCCCATGACCAATGTTGAAAGTCCTATCAAAATCGGACAAGCCGTTTAGAAGATACAGAATTTTTCCTCAAACTGAATTTCGGTCAAGTTCGAGTCGGAATTAGCTTTTTCCATACAAAATCGGTCGAGGCGCCTGATGAAGGTAATAGCAATGTTTCTCTATATTTTTACCTCTAAAAAATTAATATCTCAAAAACGGTAAGAGATAAAAAAAAATGGACTTGAAATTCGAGCTATCGGCACCACGTAGTAGGTGCACGAGGTACGGCATGCCTACCTTATATATTTTTTTCAAAATTTTTGGACCCTAAAAAAAAATTAAAAAAAATGCAAAAATAATCTAACCCGGGTCTAAAATCTTTATTTATTATCCGATTTTAATGTAAAAAACGTCATTCGATGCGCAATTATTGAAATTTTGGGGTAGGGTAGAAACCAAACACCTAATTATTATAAGTTTTTAATAAAAAATTAAAAACCGCAAATTTTCAAAAAAAATGTATGGGAGGTACCAGACGCAGGGCGATTCAATACCAAAAGCAAAAGACCATAGATAGATCAGGTAAAAAAAAGCCCCTATGCCAAATTTGAACGAAATCGACCGAGAATAGACCCTATAACCTAACCTAACCTAACCTAACCTAACCTAACCTAACCTAACCTAACCTAACCTAACCTAACCTAACCTAACCTATCCTAATAGGTTTTCCATTTTCCATCCCATGACTAATGTTGAAGGTCCTATCAAAATCGGACAAGCCGTTTCGATTTGGGAACCAAACAGACAAAATGTCACAAACTGTCAATTTTGACAGATAGTATTAACAATGTCACTCGGTGCTATATTCTATCCCAAAAAGATAATTTTCACTGAAAATGACCAAAACTGTCAATCTGTCAAATTTGACTGATATGTCAAACAACTCTATACTATGTCACTTAGTACCAAACTTTAACAAAATATGTTAATTTTCACTAAAAATGACAAAAACTGTCAAACTGTCAATTTTGACATTTTGGACAGATGTGTCAAACTACATTTGCCATCCCATGACTACTGTTGAAGTTCCTATCAAAATCGGACCAGCCGTTTCGATTTTGGACCCAAAACTGTCAAAATTTCACAAAATGTTAATTTTGACAGATTTGGCAGATATTATAAATCTACACTTAACAATGTCACTTGGTGCTAAATTATATCCCAAAATGAGAATTTTCACTGAAAATGGCAAAAACTGTCAAACTGTCAAATTTGACAGATGTCAAACAACACTAAGTACATAAACTATGTCACTTAGTACCAAACAATAACAAAACATGTTAATTTTTAGTAAAAATGACAAAAACTGTCAAACTGTCAATTTTGACAGTTTTGACAGATGCGTCAAACTACATTTTCCATCCCATGACCAATGTTGAAAGTCCTATCAAAATCGGACAAGCCGTTTAGAAGATACAGAATTTTTCCTCAAACTGAATTTCGGTCAAGTTCGAGTCGGAATTAGCTTTTTCCATACAAAATCGGTCGAGGCGCCTGATGAAGGTAATAGCAATGTTTCTCTATATTTTTACCTCTAAAAAATTAATATCTCAAAAACGGTAAGAGATAAAAAAAAATGGACTTGAAATTCGAGCTATCGGCACCACGTAGTAGGTGCACGAGGTACGGCATGCCTACCTTATATATTTTTTTCAAAATTTTTGGACCCTAAAAAAAAATTAAAAAAAATGCAAAAATAATCTAACCCGGGTCTAAAATCTTTATTTATTATCCGATTTTAATGTAAAAAACGTCATTCGATGCGCAATTATTGAAATTTTGGGGTAGGGTAGAAACCAAACACCTAATTATTATAAGTTTTTAATAAAAAATTAAAAACCGCAAATTTTCAAAAAAAATGTATGGGAGGTACCAGACGCAGGGCGATTCAATACCAAAAGCAAAAGACCATAGATAGATCAGGTAAAAAAAAGCCCCTATGCCAAATTTGAACGAAATCGACCGAGAATAGACCCTATAACCTAACCTAACCTAACCTAACCTAACCTAACCTAACCTAACCTAACCTAACCTAACCTAACCTAACCTATCCTAATAGGTTTTCCATTTTCCATCCCATGACTAATGTTGAAGGTCCTATCAAAATCGGACAAGCCGTTTCGATTTGGGAACCAAACAGACAAATGTCACAAACTGTCAATTTTGACAGATAGTATTAACAATGTCACTCGGTGCTATATTCTATCCCAAAAAGATAATTTTCACTGAAAATGACCAAAACTGTCAATCTGTCAAATTTGACTGATATGTCAAACAACTCTATACTATGTCACTTAGTACCAAACTTTAACAAAATATGTTAATTTTCACTAAAAATGACAAAAACTGTCAAACTGTCAATTTTGACATTTTGGACAGATGTGTCAAACTACATTTGCCATCCCATGACTACTGTTGAAGTTCCTATCAAAATCGGACCAGCCGTTTCGATTTTGGACCCAAAACTGTCAAAATTTCACAAAATGTTAATTTTGACAGATTTGGCAGATATTATAAATCTACACTTAACAATGTCACTTGGTGCTAAATTATATCCCAAAATGAGAATTTTCACTGAAAATGGCAAAAACTGTCAAACTGTCAAATTTGACAGATGTCAAACAACACTAAGTACATAAACTATGTCACTTAGTACCAAACAATAACAAAACATGTTAATTTTTAGTAAAAATGACAAAAACTGTCAAACTGTCAATTTTGACAGTTTTGACAGATGCGTCAAACTACATTTTCCATCCCATGACCAATGTTGAAAGTCCTATCAAAATCGGACAAGCCGTTTAGAAGATACAGAATTTTTCCTCAAACTGAATTTCGGTCAAGTTCGAGTCGGAATTAGCTTTTTCCATACAAAATCGGTCGAGGCGCCTGATGAAGGTAATAGCAATGTTTCTCTATATTTTTACCTCTAAAAAATTAATATCTCAAAAACGGTAAGAGATAAAAAAAAATGGACTTGAAATTCGAGCTATCGGCACCACGTAGTAGGTGCACGAGGTACGGCATGCCTACCTTATATATTTTTTTCAAAATTTTTGGACCCTAAAAAAAAATTAAAAAAAATGCAAAAATAATCTAACCCGGGTCTAAAATCTTTATTTATTATCCGATTTTAATGTAAAAAACGTCATTCGATGCGCAATTATTGAAATTTTGGGGTAGGGTAGAAACCAAACACCTAATTATTATAAGTTTTTATATATAATATATTATGAGCTCTTGCTGGAGGCATCAAAACGTAAAATAGCATTGGCCCTAATACAGGAACCTTACGTTGGGGGAGCAAGAGAAATGAGAAGTTGTGCGGGCGTTCGTATTTTCCAAAATGCAGGAACTAAAGAGGGGACCGTAAAATCGGTCATAGCCGTATTCAACAATGAATTAAACGTCACACAGTACCCAAAACTCACCACCAACAACATCACAGTGGTGGGGATAAGTACCAGCGTATGGAAAATAACGATTGTCTCCTTCTACTTCGAACCCGACGAGCCAATAGAACCGTACCTAGAACACCTTGCAAAAATAAAACAAGAAACCGGCTCCAGCAACCTAATCATAGGTGGTGACGCCAATGCAAAAAGCACTTGGTGGGGCAGCCTGGAAATAGACCACAGAGGCACAAGCACACTGGCAACGCTCAATGAACTCGACCTACATATCATGAACAAAGGAACTATACCGACCTTCGACACCATCAGGGGCACAGTGCGCTACAGCAGTCATGTAGACGTAACAGCCTGCTCTACAGACATAATGGACCTGGTGGACGACTGGAACATAAACGAAGGACTCACAAGCTCGGACCATAACGGAATACTCTTTAAAATCTATCTACGAAAATCACCGGGAATTAAAATAAACAGAACTACAAGAATTTACCATACAAAAAAGGCCAATTGGACAACATTTCATGAGAAATTAAGACAATTGCTACCTGACAGAAACCTGACAAAATCAAAAATAGACGAGATTAACACGGTGGGCGAAGTTGAACTAGCAGTCAATAACCTCACGGAAATAATAACAGAAACATGCAACATAACAATTCCAAAAAAGAAAAACAACGAGAAACTAACCTTACCATGGTGGTCCGAGGAGCTCAGTTCGATGAAACACGAGGTTGCCACCAGAAAACGCAGGATACGCAATGCAGCCCCGGCACGGAGATCGAAGGTAGTAGAAGAATATCTGGTAAAGAAAGAAGAATATGAACTACGAGCAGCCAAAGCCCAAGTAGAAAGCTGGAAGGAATTCTGCAGGAAACAGGATAGAGAAGGGATGTGGGAGGGTATCTACAGAGTCATCGGTAGGGTCACAAAGAGAGAGGAAGACACGCCACTTGAGAAAGGAGGAGAAACACAGAGCGCGGTGGACTCGGCGAAGCTGTTGGCAGAGACTTTCTATCCGAAGGACCCAAGCGACAGCGACAACGAACACCATTGTAACATCAGAGCTAAAGCTGAAAACGTGAACGAAGTAGAGCAAAATGAAGTTTGCAAACCTCTGTTCACAATGGCAGAACTCAAGTGGGCCACGGAATCCTTCAATCCCAAGAAGGCGCCGGGAGCAGATGGCTTCACTGCTGATATATGTAATCATGTCATCCGGAGTGAACCAGAAATGTTCCTGGCTCTTCTTAACAAATGCCTGAGCCTCCACCACTTCCCTCTGTCCTGGAAGGAAGCGACAGTCGTAGCATTAAGAAAACCAGGAAAAGAGGACTATACAAATCCAAAGTCATACAGACCGATCGGACTGCTCCCCATTCTCGGAAAAATTTACGAAAAACTCCTGGTTGCTCGACTCAAGCATTATCTTCTCCCAAGAATAAGCGCCCGCCAGTTTGGCTTCATGCCACAAAGAAGTACCGAGGACTCCCTCTATACCATGATACAATACATCAAAGAGAAATTACAGGAGAAGAAAATTGTCACCGTTGTGTCACTGGATATAGAGGGAGCCTTCGACAACGCCTGGTGGCCGGCCATCAGAGTCCGCTTAGCTGAAGAAAATTGCCCACCCGACCTAAGAAAAGTCTTCGACAGCTACCTTAAAGACAGGAAGGTTAGAGTGAGGTACCTGAGAGAAGAATATAGCATGAAGACAAGCAAAGGGTGTGTGCAGGGTTCGGTTGGCGGCCCAATGTTATGGAACCTCCTGTTGGACCCGCTCCTAAAATCTCTAGAGGGAAAACACGTATGGTGCCAAGCATTCGCGGACGACGTCGTCCTGGTCTTCGACGGGAAAACAGCTCACGACATCGAGGGGCAGGCAAATGCCGCACTTGAACATGTTCAGAGGTGGGGTGTGAACAACAAACTTAAATTCGCTCCCCATAAAACCGTAGGAATGGTCATCACAAGGAAATTGAAATATGACACACCACGTCTGAACATGGGAGGAACGGATATCACCATGTCCAAAGAAATCAAGATGCTAGGAGTAACCGTTGACAACAAACTGACGTTCAACACCCACGTAGCGAATGTCTGTAGGAAGGCGATAGGTATACACAAGAGGCTAGCCAGAGCAGCCAAAACCAGTTGGGGACTAAACCCCGAAATAATCAAAACAATATATGTCGCTACAGTCGAGCCCATTATACTGTATGCTGCCAGTGTATGGGCCCCTGCAGCCAACAAAATAGGAATAATAAAGCAGCTTGGGACAGTTCAGCGCGGAATAGCACAAAAAATATGTAAGGCATATCGCACAGTATCCCTTAACTCAGCCCTTGTGCTGGCAGGTATACTCCCACTTGATCTCAGAGTGCGAGAGGCAGCAGCCCTATACGAAGCAAAGAAGGGGGTGCCAGTGCCTGGTCTGGGCGATTGGGAAGTAGAAAGAATGGTACCAGCAACAAAAATACCGCACCCTGCTGAACGTGACGATGTAAAAGTAATACGCCTCTTAAACCAAGAAGACGTTGACAGACATAGTGAACATGAGGTCAGAATATTTACGGACGGTAGCAAGATCGGAGGTGGGGTTGGGGCGTCGTTATCAATCTGGAAGGGAGAAGTCGAAATAAGGACGCGCAAACTAACATTACCAAAGTTCTGCACCGTCTACCAAGCGGAGCTCCTAGCACTGTGTATAGCAACCAGAGAAGTGGTGAAGCACAGGGAAAAAACGTTTGGGGTCTACAGCGACTCTATGGCGGCACTCCAGACCATCCAGAATCACGGATGCCTCCATCCCCTAGCAGTGGAAGCAAGAGAAAATATGAAAACAATATCTCTCCAAGGAAAAATATTGATTTTGCATTGGATTAAAGCACACGCGGGGTTGGAAGGGAACGAGAGAGCGGATGAGCTTGCAAAAGGAGCAGCTGCAGACTCAAAACGAAAACCAGACTACGATCAATGTCCGATCGCATACGTAAAGCGACGCCTGCGTATGGCAACGCTTGACGAATGGAACCACAGATATAAGTCAGGCGAAACCGCATCTACAACTAAGCTGTTTTTCCCGGACATAGTGGCGGCATACAATGTAATTCGCAAAATGGAACCAACAAATGTTACGACGCAGCTTATGACAGGGCACGGAGGATTCTCTGAATACCTAAACCGCTTTAGGTGCAAGGAGAGTCCCTCGTGCATCTGCGACCCGGCAAAACACGAATCAGTTGAACACATACTACTGGAATGTCCGATACATGCAAAAGAACGATTTGATTTCGAACAAAGAACAGCGACCAACCTAACATCCGAGGTAATAAGGGAACTAATTTCAGGAGAAAATAAAGAGGAGTTTGTAAAATACTGTATAAAAATTGTAAAAATAGTAATCAATAGAAACAAAACTAGATAAGAAAGTTATGTTTGATTAATATAATAAGTATATTAAAATAAACATAAAATAATAGAATAAGGAAACAAAAAATGTAAATAGCGTAGAGTAAAAATTACAGAGAGAAATGTAAAACCCGAACCACCTTGAATGGACACAACGGTATTCTTGATTATTTACAACCCCCAATGAAAGGACCACCAAGTACAATCCCTGAAACAATTAAAGGAAGAAATAAATATATAGTATAGAATAGGCAAACGTAGCTGGGAGTCCCACCCAGAAAAAGCAATGCAAGACGATGAATGAAAGAAAGATAGTATGAAGCATGAAAGTGCGAGAAGAATAAAAGTGAGAACTGGAATGAAAGATACACTGCTAACATAGGCTCCGATCATGTTGGAGGATACAGAGAAAAAAAAAAAAAAAAAAAAAAAAAAAAAAAAAAAAAAAAAAAAAAAAAAAAAACCTAACCTAACCTAACCTAACCTAACCTAACCTAACCTAACCTAACCTAACCTAACCTAACCTAACCTAACCTAACCTAACCTAACCTAACCTAACCTAACCTAACCTAACCTAACCTAACCTAACCTAACCTAACCTAACCTAACCTAACCTAACCTAACCTAACCTAACCTAACCTAACCTAACCTAACCTAACCTAACCTAACCTAACCTAACCTAACCTAACCTAACCTAACCTAACCTAACCTAACCTAACCTAACCTAACCTAACCTAACCTAACCTAACCTAACCTAACCTAACCTAACCTAACCTAACCTAACCTAACCTAACCTAACCTAACCTAACCTAACCTAACCTAACCTAACCTAACCTAACCTAACCTAACCTAACCCAGTCACGTGCCACCCTGCGTCGTAGCAACATCTTTTCCGCCGAGCTCCGCAGTTAAAAATTCGTGGACGTGGCAATTCTTACCCGATCGGGACAAAATAAACGTCAGTGTGTGCGGAATAGTGCGGCCGATCTATTGGATTACAGTGAGTGTACGGCAGTGCTCAGTGAAAACCGCAAAGTGCAATAAACCACGTTTTTAGAGGTTAAACACCTTCAAACAGCCGTCTACAGCCTCACAGGACATCGGTATCGCTACTTGCGATACATCGCCGGAAGCGTCTCAACGAGCCCCACAATTTGACACCCCGCACGCCTCCGGGCGACGCACCGTTGGAGCACAAAAGCCAAAAAAACAAAAACCACGTGGCGGCGTGGTCGAAGATCCAGCGTCGTGCGGCTAATTTGGAGGACGCCATCAGAAGGAGTACACTTTGCCGACAAATACGGTATTTAGATCATAATTTTTGGACACTTAGTTTCTGAGATATAGACTTTTCAAAATCCAAAATTCAAAGTGAAAAAACAAAAAACTCAGTCAGACCATATACTTTTCTTGGTGAAATCTGTTGCGCGCTAGTATAAAGAAGAGGACCACAGCATCTGGACAAATTTCCGACAGTTTTCCACCCGGAAAAACGAACTTTTTCAAAATTTTCTAAAATTGTAAATTTCAAAATAAATTTCTATAGAACTGTATTATTATATGATTGTGTATTGTAGGCATTGGTGTGCCCTTAATTTTGACGTTTTTTGTGTATTTTTATGTCAAGCGGTTCCAAAGTTATAGAATTTTAACCTATTTTTGGTCATATATTCAAAATTAATAATAAATAACTAAATTTCACTTTAAAATCAGCTTTAGAACAGTCATATTACCCAGGGATACCGAAAACGCGAACCTTGTCCCACTTAAATTGAGCAGAAACCGAAAAACCGCCATTTTGTTTTTTACGGTATCAAAATTAAATTGTAAATTACTCGGTAACCGCTTGACATAGAAAAGTCGGATTTTCGCCTTAGACAGTGTATTTTGAGCAGGAACCGAACTTTACCGGTTTCAGGCGAAAATCTCGACAAGTAACTTTAAGGCTTGAGACCACTCTCAAACGATAGAGGAGGAAAAGCCAATTGCAGGAAAGGAAACCCGAAGTTTCTCCGGCAACCCACTCCCGAGATATCGACCCTCAAACATTGAGTTTGACAGTTCGGCGGCCATCTTGCCTTTTTTCAAACTATAATATCTCGACGACTGAGTGGCCTGGAGACTCGCGGTTTTTTCCCTGCAGGAAGGCATAGGATTGACTAGCACATCCGGCACTTTTCGGGAATTTTCAGGAAAATTTACAACTGAAAATTCCTGAAAATTTTCTAGAGTTGAAAGTGGTCCCAATCGATTGCGTAGGTTAAGTTTAGGTAAGCCGTCGAAAACCCGGGCTTTCTGCGACGCCGGGAACCGGAGATATCAGCGACCAAAGTTCAACTTTGACAGCTCCCGCCGCCATTTTGGAAAATTTCAAACAGCGATATCTCCCGAACGAAGGGTCGCAGAGGATCGTGGTTTTCAGTGCGGATATTAGTGGGGTCGACAGCAGGTGAGGGAGGGGTTTTCAGGACCCTCCAGCTATTTTCAGGAAACTGAAAACTGAAAATTTTTCCCTCCCTGAAAGTGATTCCACTGGATAGAGCTCCTCGAGCCGAGAAAAACGAGCCCAGGCACGGATCTCTAGGACCGGCGGAAGCGGAGATACAAACAGATACCGAATCTGGAAACCGGTTTTAGTACCGAAACCAGAAACTTTGTACTGCTGTAGCTCCGAAACCAGTGGTAATAGTAGAGCCGTGTTTGGTATCGTTAAAAAGGGCTGAAGGAGGGCTATCTCGTGAGGCCCACAAATCGACTCTACATAGAGTCGAAATTTCTTCTGAGTTGGAAATTACAAATAAGTATACAGAAGGAGACAGAGACCCCCTCTAACCCAATTTGGGGAGATAAGAGTACGATAGAGTCTGCGACTCTACATAAAAGAAAATTTTTTTGTAAAGTTATAGTATATAAGCTTTTTCTTCACCTCTTCTTTACCCCTTTCTAGTGTAAGCAATTGATAACCGTACTGGTACGGGATAAAATAACTGCTAGGACTATTATTATATTGTGTGTCTTTCCCTCCCTCCCTTCTTAAAGGACTTCGTGTCTTCTTCATCACGACAAGATGATGTCCGGCTTCAGAACACCCGCCAAGAACCCAGCCCCCAAAGCCTCCCCCCCAAAGCCGGAGAAATCCGGACCTTTACCATCAGTGAGGCGGAGCATTGGGGACTGGGAGCTTGGTAAGACGTTTCGGCTATCGCCAGAAAACACAAACCAGACGACCTCGATGACTTTGACGGACCCGAAGGCTCCGGGAGCCACGGGGGCCACAACAGCCTCGACAGCCCCGACAGTCTCGACAGCTCCGACGGTCCTGACGGCACCGACCGTCTTGACAGCCCCAACAGTCCCAATAGTCTCGACAGCGACACAAAAACCCCGGACAAAAGCTCAGGACGCGAAATCATCTAAGCCGCTGTTGTCACCAGCTAGAGACGACAAAAAGAAAAATTACACAAGTCGTGTTGAGGAAGCAAAAGCCAACAACAACAGGGCAAAGATGCGCCTCGCCGAATCGGGCAACATAAAAACCATCATAAAGGTAGAGGTGACACAGGCTATTGAGCGATTATATACCTTGGTGAAGGAAGCGGAAGCAGAGTTGGAAAGGGAGAGAGGAAAAGGAGAAAAGTCCGAAAAGAGCAGCGCGCTCCCCAGCGTGTCGGAGACAAGCCCAAGAGCTGATAGAGAGGAGCAAATGGTGGACAGGATGGAAAACCTGCTGAAGGAAAATGAAAGAAAGCAAGGTGAGTACGTAGAAAAATTGGAGGAACAGACTAAAATTATCCGAGACAACGCTCTAAAGATAGACGAGCTAAAGGCCGAGCTGAGGGCTGGCTTTGAGTCCCAAAAAACAGTGATAGAGGGGATGACCATAGCGGCAACAACATATGCCAGTGTGGCAGCGGGGAAACCTACGGAAGCTCCAAATGCCAGACCAACGGCAAGGAGCACCCTGCACTCCGTCGTGGTCACCTCCAAAAACGAAACCGAAACAGGTGAGGAAGTCCTGAACAAAATAAGGAAAGCAACTGATGCCAAGGAGGGATGGATTAGGGTGGAAAGGGTAAGGAAGGCAAAGGATAGAAAGGTACTCATGGGATTCGGAACTAAAGGGGAGAGGGATAAATTCCGAGAGAGGATGGAGAGCCAGGGAGTCGACCTCACCGTAGAGGAAGTGAAGAACAAGGACCCGCTTTTGGTCCTTAGGAGCGTCCTCTCGGTCAATACGGATGAGGACGTTCTAAAAGCTCTTAGGAACCAGAATCGGGATGTTTTCCATGACCTCGGCGAAGAGGAAGACCGAGTGGCAATCAAATACCGGAAAAGGGCCAGAAACCCTCACACGGGACATATAGTGATCAGCGTCTCACCCATCATCTATCAGAGAGCATTAAAAAGGGGAAATGTCCACATAGATCTCCAAAGAATTAAAGTGGAGGACCAGTCCCCGCTGGTGCAGTGCACTCGCTGCTTGGGATTTGGTCACGGCAAACGCTTTTGCACAGAACTAGCCGATCTATGTGGCCATTGTGGAGGACCCCACCTAAAAACTGAGTGTGAAGAGTGGTACGCTAAAGTACCGCCCCGATGCCACAACTGCACAAAGGCGAACTTGGGAAACGCAGAGCACAACGCATTCGACCTTGTATGCCCTCTACGACAGAAATGGGACAACATAGTTCGGTCAACGGTGGCCTACCATTGCTGAGGGCTCCATAAAGGCACAAACGCCCTACCGGGTAGCGCAGGCAAACCTCCAGAGGAAGAAACTAGCCACGAATGAGTTACTTGTAGAAGCGGAAAGGCGAAAAATCGCCCTTGCGCTTTTGCAGGAACCCTATGTGGGGGCTGGCAAAGAAATGAGGAACCACAGAGGAGTGAGAATCTACCAGAGCGACGGTGCTGAAGAGGGTGTTGTAAAGGCGGCAATAGCCGTATTTGATGATGATCTTAATGTTGAACAACACCCAAAACTCACCACAAATAACATCGTGGTGGTGGGGATTAGCACCGTTGCTTGGAGGATTACACTCGTGTCCATTTATTTCGAGCCAGATCAGCCCATTGAACCCTACCTGGAACACCTATCCAAAATAAGAAAAGAAATAGACTCGAATATGTGGATCATAGGAGGTGACGCCAACGCCAAAAGTGTATGGTGGGGTAGCCCACAGACGGATTATAGGGGTGAAGACCTGATGGGAACCCTCAACGAGCTCAACCTTAACGTGCTCAATACTGGAAACATCCCGACCTTCGATACCGTGAGGGGAGACAGGCGCTTCAGCAGCTTCGTTGACATAACAGCTTGCTCAACAGAGATGCTGGACCTGGTTGACGACTGGAAGATCGACGAGGGTCTCACGAGTTCGGACCACAATGGGATTCTCTTTAAAATTCAGCTCAAAAAATCAGCAGGTATCAAAATACAAAGAACCACAAGGTTATACAACACCAAAAAAGCAAATTGGGCCGATTTTCATGAGAAACTCGGGCAATTATTGCAAGAAAACCAATTAATTAAATCATATATAGAAACAATAGATACAAAAGAAAAAATTGAAGAAACAGTAAATAAATTAACACAAATAATAATAGAAACATGTAAAACAACCATACCACAAAAGAAAAATAAAGAGAACCCCAAACTACCATGGTGGTCGCCAGAACTCGAAGAGATGAAACGATCAGTCACCACCAGGAAGCGCAGAATCCGCTGTGCAGCCCCAGTAAGACGAGATAGGGTCGTGAAAGAGTACCTTGAAGCAAAGGAACACTATGAAAGTCAAGCAGCAAAAGCTCAAGTTGAGAGTTGGAAAGACTTTTGCAAGAAGCAGGATAAGGAAGGGCTCTGGGAAGGTATATATAGGGTTATAGGCAGAGTCACAAAGAGAGTGGAGGACGTACCTCTGGAGAAGAATGGCGAAACCCTGAGTGCAAAAGAGTCGGTGAAGTTGCTGGCGGAGACCTTTTATCCAGAGGACTCTGCTAGTAGCGATGACGACCACCACAGACAAATCCGCATGAAGGCAGCCGCAGTGAATGATGGCGAGCAAAATGGAACTTGCGAGCTACCCTTCACGATGACTGAACTAATGTGGTCGTGCGAGTCGTTTAACCCAAAAAAGGCACCAGGCGCTGAGGGTTTCACGGCTGATATATGTTCCCACACCATTCGAGGAAACCCAGAGATGGTCCTTACTCTACTAAATAAATGTCTCGAGTATCACTATTTCCCTAAGAGCTGGAAAGAGGCAACGGTGGTTGTCCTCAGGAAACCGGGAAAGGACAACTATACTAGCCCCAAATCGTATAGACCGATAGGATTGCTGCCAATCTTCGGAAAGATCTTAGAGAAGATGCTGGTTGCCAGGCTAAAGTCCCACCTAATACCGAGGACCAGTACCTGTCAATATGGATTCATGCCGCAGCGCAGTACGGAGGACTCCCTATATACCCTTATGCAGAGAATCAAGAAAAAACTAGGCGAAAAGAAGATCGTCACACTGATCTCGCTGGATATAGAGGGGGCCTTCGATAGCGCATGGTGGCCCGCCATCAGGATCCGACTGGCCGAGGAAAACTGCCCCGTAGGTCTGAGACAAATGATGGACAGTTACCTAAAGGACAGAAGCGTCACGGTGCGGTATGCGGGTGAACAGCATGGTGTGGCAACTAGTAAAGGCTGCGTGCAAGGGTCGATAGCAGGACCCATCCTCTGGAATCTGCTGCTGGACCCACTGCTCAAAAGCCTCCAAAGCAGGGGCGACTACTGCCAGGCGTTCGCGGACGATGTAGCACTTGTAGTCGATGGAGACACCGCAATGGAAATCGAGGCCAAGGCCAACTCAGCTCTCGAACATGCTCGTGAATGGGGAGTCAGAAACAAATTGAAATTCGCGCCGCACAAGACCAATGCAATGCTCATTACACGGAAATTGAAGTACGACACCCCACGCCTGTGCATGGGCGGGACAAACATAGAGATGGTCAAGGAAATAAAAATGCTAGGTGTTACCATCGATGACAAGCTCACTTTCAACGCACATGTCTCGAACGTCTGCAAAAAGGCAGTGGGAATCCACAAGCAGCTCTCCAGAGCGGCAAAGGCAAGCTGGGGACTTCACCCCGAGGTTATTAGGACCATATACGTAGCGACTGTGGAACCAATAATCCTGTACGCCGCAAGCGTATGGGCCCCGGCCGCAACAAAAATAAGCGTCCAGAAGCAGCTGGCAGCGGTGCAACGAGGGATAGCGCAAAAGCTGTGCAAAGCGTACCGCACTGTCTCCCTTAACTCTGCGCTCATCCTGGCAGGGGTGCTCCCTCTTGACCTCCGAGTCCGCGAGGCGGCCTCGTTATACGAGGCCAAAAGAGGCGTACCCCAGCCAGGGTTGGATGACTGGGAGGTGGAGAGGATGGCGCCAGCAGAAGAAATGCCTCATCCCGCGGAACGCGAAGAACTGAAACTGACATGCCTGACAGACCAAAACGACGTTAACAATTACAGTAATTACGAAGTGCGAATTTACACTGACGGTAGTAAGATCGGGGGCGGAGTCGGAGCCTCACTGTCTATATGGCGGGGTGAAACCGAGATAAAAGCCCGACAACTGACTTTACCTAAGTTCTGCACTGTCTACCAGGCGGAACTTCTGGCTATTTGCGTGGCCACAAGAGAAGTTAAGAACAACAAAGCAAACACGTTTGGAGTCTACAGCGACTCCATGGCAGCCCTCCAAACCATCCAGAACTATAGTTGCCTCCACCCCTTAGCAGTCGAAGCGAGAGATAATATAAGAGCAATATCCCACCAAGGCAAAACTATCGCTTTGCATTGGATAAAAGCACATGCGGGGTTGGAAGGTAATGAAAGGGCGGATGAACTCGCCAAGAGAGCAGCTGCAGACTCCAAACGTAAGCGTGATTATGACCAGTGCCCGGTTTCATTCGTCAAGCGAAACATTCGTATGGCGACGCTTGACGAATGGAATCGGAGATACACGACAGGCGAGACAGCCTCAACAACAAAGTTGTTCTTCCCGGATGCGGTGGCGGCGTACAGGACGGTGCGCAAAATCGAATTCACGAATCCAATGACACAGCTAATGACAGGGCATGGTGGATTCTCCGAGTACTTACACAGATTTAAGTGCAAGGAGAACCCATCATGCATATGTGAACCCGGCAAACCGGAGAGCATTCCGCATTTAATAGCGGAGTGCCCTCAGTTTAGCACACAAAGGCACGATATAGAAAATAAGATTGAGGAAGGGATTGAGATAGAAAATATCAGTAAAATAATGCAAAACAAGAATATTAGAGATACGTTCTTAGAATATTGTGGAAAAATTGTAAGAATAGTAATAAATAGAAATAAGTAGATATAGGATAAACAGTGTATATTATAATAATAAACATGATGTTTATCTGGAGTAAACAAGTATAGCTCTAATGTAAAAGACAATGCAATATGTACAATAAACAAAAAACCACCTATGTAAAATCTACTCCCGACCCATAGTAATAAGGTTAATAAGCATAAAATAATAGAATAAGGAAACAAAAATGTGAATAGCGTAGAGTAAACAGAAAAACTTACAAAGAGAGAAATGTAAAACCCGAACCACCTTGAATGGACAACAACTTGTATTCTTGATTATTTACAACCCCCAATGGAAAGACCACCAAGTACAACCCCTAAAACAATTAAAGGAAGAAATAAATATATAGTATAGAACAGGCAAACGTAGCTGGGAGTCCCACCCAGAAAAAGCAATGCAAGACGATGAATGAAAGAAAGATAGTATGAAGCATGAAAGTGCGAGAAGAATAAAAGCGAGAACTGGAATGAAAGATACACGCTAACATAGGCTCCGATCATGTTGGAGGATACAAAGAGAAAAAAAAAAAAAAAAAAAAAAAAAAAAAAAAAAAAAAAAAAAAAAAAAAAAAAAAAAAAAAAAAACCTAACCTAACCTAACCTAACCTAACCTAACCTAACCTAACCTAACCTAACCTAACCTAACCTAACCTAACCTAACCTAACCTAACCTAACCTAACCTAACCTAACCTAACCTAACCTAACCTAACCTAACCTAACCTAACCTAACCTAACCTAACCTAACCTAACCTAACCTAACCTAACCTAACCTAACCTAACCTAACCTAACCTAACCTTTTTTTTTTTTTTTTTTTTTTTTTGACCCAGGGGAAATCCGTTATGGATCCCACCCGGCCCGGGAGAAGCCGAGTGGGTATGTCCGACTCACACGGACTAAAACCCCTGGGGTGTTCCACCGCTCGCTTTTGGACGGGGTTTCGGGAACGCGGCTGCCAACTTCCGATACCCCGTCAGCGTTGCCTATTGGGACCCATTCTGTGGTGGCTGCTCATGCAGCGTCCTCCGCTGAAGGCGCCTCGGAACACTGGAGGGCCCTCCAGCTCAGAACCTCTTCAGGCGGGTGATGGAACTCCCGATCCATCACCCTCAGGTTCCCGTTAAGGCGGCAGCAGTAGCGGCAGCACTCTGGCTGCGAAGGCTCTTCGCCGTCTTCCTATCCTCCTGCGGCGCTGAGGAAGCGAATTGGCGTCGTCCTCGCGCATTCTTTCAGCAGCCTCCTTTCGCGTCATCACTGCGACACTGAAGTTGGCTACTGCCACCCACGCCTCCTCACTGTCAGCCATTTGGTGAATTAGTGCTGGAAGTGAGAGGTCTCCTCCCATAGCCGTGGACAGGACAGCGCGAGGCTCCGCCCAAGCAGGGCACTCTTCGCGCGTGTGCTGGGCCGTGTCCACGGCTCTCCCGTCACAATGATGACACTCTGTGGTTGGCTCCCGTCCTACCCTCTCACACAGGTACCAGCCGAAGCAACCGTGCCCCGTCAGCAGCTGTGTGAGGTGGAAGGAGGGTGTGCCGTGTTTACGTTCGACCCATTTTTTCAGAACGGGCCGAACAGCAGTAACTAGATCCCGGCTAGCACCCGGGATTTCAAGTCGCTCCGTCCATTTATGGTAGAGGACGTCGTGCGCCTCCTCCCTCCATTTTCGGACCTCCTGAGGTCCAGGCCAGTTTTCTTCTGCTCTTGCTCGCATAACCCTCCAGTATACGCTGGATTGGACCTCAGCTTCGAGGTCCCAGGGCGGGCTCCCAGCCAGAAGACAGGCTGCTACGTGTGAAACGGTGCGGTACGCTCTAGCTGCCCTGAGAGCTATGGCCCGCTGCGGCCGCCGTAGTAGGGCCGCGTTTCGGGCTCTCAGGGTATCCGCCCATATCGGAGCCCCGTAAAGCGCCATAGAGCGGACCACACCTATGTAGAGCCGCCTGCATACTCCTCTTGGCCCACCCAGATTCGGGAGGATCCGCCCGAGCGCTCCAGCGGCAGCCATCAGCTTTGGAGCCAATCGCCGAAAGTGTTCTTCGAACTTCCACCTGCCGTCGAGGACGAGTCCCAGATACTTCATCGTTGACCCGACGGCAATGGAAGTTCCCCCTACAGTGATTTCTGAGCCATGTGGTGGTTTGTTGCGAGGCCCATGAAAGACCAGGACTTCCGATTTGTGTAAAGCCACCTCTAGGCCCAGTGCCCGTATTCTGTGGACCACGTATGCTACCCCTGCTGTAGCTACGTGGGCAGCCTCTCTGTGGGTCCTACCGCGAGCCGACACCAGGGTATCGTCAGCGTAGCAGGTGACGCTGACTCCCGGCATAGTGGCCCCGCGTAGGACCCAGTCATAACCTATGTTCCACAGGAGCGGGCCCAGCACTGAGCCCTGTGGAACACCGCACGACATTTGTCTTCGCCCCCAGCCGTTAGCAGTTGGGAATATCACAGAGCGCACGGCAAAGTAATCCGCCACTAGGTTTTGCAGGTATTCGGGCACGCTGTGATACTTTAGAGCCGCCTTTATTGTTTCCCAGGGTAGGGTGTTGAATGCGTTGGAGATGTCGAGCGATACAGACATTACCACCCCACCCCGTGAAACTTCCTCTTGCGCGAAGTCTCTGACCCGCGCGATCGCGTCCAGTGTGGACCGAAGTGGGCGAAATCCGTACTGGCAGTCGCTAAGACCCGGTTGCATACTCCTGGTGAGACGAGTGGCTATTATTCGCTCAAAAAGTTTGCTCATCTCGTCGAGCAACACGATGGGGCGATAGGCCGACGGCTGATCGGGCGGGCGTCCATCCTTTCGGATCAGCACCAATTTTCCCGTTTTCCACCGTTCGGGAAACCGCCCGAGAGTTAAGCACGTAGTGAAGAGGGCTCTGACTTTCTCCTCCCATTCACTGAGTGCTATCCCCAAAACACTTCCTGGTACGCCGTCTGGCCCGGGGGCAGTTTTCTTTGAGCGGAGTTTGAGAATAGCCATCCTGAGTTCCACCTCTGTCACTGGTGGTATTTCTGTCACCACTTCTGGTAGACTTGTAATAGGCGGCATCAATGGTGGAACAAACTCGTCCCTCTGTGGGAATAGAGCTCCTACGACTCGCTCCAAGAGGTCCGGCTTGAGACTACTTGTTAGTGGGGGGGTCCAAGGTCGAAGTTTTTGCCGCACAGTCCGATACGGTCTTCCCCAGGGATCTCTATTTAGTGTCTCGAGCCACTCCTCCCACGCCGCCTCCTTGGCTTGTGCAATAGCCGTCTGCAAGACTGTACGAGCAGCCCTATAATTATCGTACAGGATATTCTCATCGGCCTCGTTTCGAGTACGCCTTCTTCTGTATCTGGTATACTGACGGCGCGCAGCCACGCAAGCGTTCCGCAGTTGTCGGAGTTCTGGTCGCCACCAGTATACCTGTTCCTTCGGTATGAAGGGTTTCGCTCTTGGCATTGCCGCGTCACAAACGCGAGTAAGAGCTGCGCCAAGATTGTCGGCTTCGTGATCTACCTGTTCTGTCACTGGGCCGGCAGGGGCTCCCCACGATTCAACAATTGCTGCCTCCTTTGCAAGTTGCCGGTCTAGTTTCCTAGTCACCCATTTCGGACCGTCTCCTGCTCTAGGTTGGGTTTGTCTGTTCGGTGTGGCTGTGGGAGTGGAGAGGTCAAACCGGATATACCGGTGATCGGACAGCGACTCCACGTCTGTTTCTACCCTCCAGTTTAGAATAGAGCGAGCAAGGGCATTGGATGCGAATGTGATATCTACGATTGATTCACCCTGCTGCCTCACGCACGTACTTTCCGCACCGGTATTGATGACATTTAGTCCAAGAGATACTGCCCACTCTTCTAGGACGTCCCCCCGAACGTTTGTAATGGGAGAACCCCATGCTGCAGATTTAGCATTAAAATCCCCAGCGACGATGACAGGGGTGGGGTTCACCTGACCAACTAGAGCTCCAATTTCAGCAAGCATTGTTTCAAAATAAACCAAGGTTTTATTTGGCGAGGAGTATACGCCGATTATGACTACACCTCCTACTACGGCAAGCACGAAACCACGACCCTTCACAGTATTTTCAAAGGGCGGAGATCCCGCTACAGTGGGGGCTATAATGGCCACTGTTTCATCAAGGTCAGAGACCCAGTCATCTCGATTAGGAACGAAATACGGCTCCGAAACGATAGCCACCCCTATACGCCACTCTGCCATGGTTTGGACCATAAGATCTTGGGCCCTGGCGCAGTGGTTGATATTCGCCTGTAGACACGAAAGCGCCATATTATTGTTCGGTGTCCATTGATTCCTCTGTAGCTAGTTGCTGGGAAGATGGGGCGGCTACCGGGCCAGGTCCTGTCTTCTTTCCTTCCCTTGTGGCAGGACGTGCCTTGCCACTTTGACAACCTTTGGCACCAATACGGTGCCCTGCCGGTTTACTAGTAGCCGTGCATATAACACACTTCGCTTCAGCGGTGCATTCTCGGGCTTTGTGGCCTGCAGTACCGCAGTTATAGCACAGGGAGCTGCGATCTACACCTCTATCGCACTTTGCCCCAACGTGGCCTGTTTCCAGGCACTTATAGCAGCGCAACGGCTTTGTTTCTAGCAATACCACTCGCGCAGAGACCCAACCCACTCTGAGCCGGCCGGATTCTAAAATTTTCTTAGCGGCTGCAACTGGGCAGCTGAGCCATAGTGATCCTGAACCGGTTCGCCCTTGTGAGATTGTACCACACTTGTAGATTGTACTAACCTAACCTAACCTAACCTAACCTAACCTAACCTAACCTACCTAAAGAAATGCCTCATCCCGCGGAACGCGAAGAACTGAAACTGACATGCCTGACAGACCAAAACGACGTTAACAATTACAGTAATTACGAAGTGCGAATTTACACTGACGGTAGTAAGATCGGGGGCGGAGTCGGAGCCTCACTGTCTATATGGCGGGGTGAAACCGAGATAAAAGCCCGACAACTGACTTTACCTAAGTTCTGCACTGTCTACCAGGCGGAACTTCTGGCTATTTGCGTGGCCACAAGAGAAGTTAAGAACAACAAAGCAAACACGTTTGGAGTCTACAGCGACTCCATGGCAGCCCTCCAAACCATCCAGAACTATAGTTGCCTCCACCCCTTAGCAGTCGAAGCGAGAGATAATATAAGAGCAATATCCCACCAAGGCAAAACTATCGCTTTGCATTGGATAAAAGCACATGCGGGGTTGGAAGGTAATGAAAGGGCGGATGAACTCGCCAAGAGAGCAGCTGCAGACTCCAAACGTAAGCGTGATTATGACCAGTGCCCGGTTTCATTCGTCAAGCGAAACATTCGTATGGCGACGCTTGACGAATGGAATCGGAGATACACGACAGGCGAGACAGCCTCAACAACAAAGTTGTTCTTCCCGGATGCGGTGGCGGCGTACAGGACGGTGCGCAAAATCGAATTCACGAATCCAATGACACAGCTAATGACAGGGCATGGTGGATTCTCCGAGTATTTACACAGATTTAAGTGCAAGGAGAACCCATCATGCATATGTGAACCCGGCAAACCGGAGAGCATTCCGCATTTAATAGCGGAGTGCCCTCAGTTTAGCACACAAAGGCACGATATAGAAAATAAGATTGAGGAAGGGATTGAGATAGAAAATATCAGTAAAATAATGCAAAACAAGAATATTAGAGATACGTTCTTAGAATATTGTGGAAAAATTGTAAGAATAGTAATAATTAGAAATAAGTAGATATATGATAAACAGTGTATATTATAATAATAAACATGATGTTTATCTGGAGTAAACAAGTATAGCTCTAATGTAAAAGACAATGCAATATGTATAATAAACAAAAAACCACCTATGTAAAATCTACTCCCGACCCATAGTAATAAGGTTAATAAGCATAAAATAATAGAATAAGGAAACAAAAATGTGAATAGCGTAAACAGAAAAAACTTACAAAGAGAGAAATGTAAAACCCGAACCACCTTGAATGGACAACAACTTGTATTCTTGATTATTTACAACCCCCAATGGAAAGACCACCAAGTACAACCCCTAAATAAATAAAGGAAGAAATAAATATATAGTATAGAACAGGCAAACGTAGCTGGGAGTCCCACCCAGAAAAAGCAATGCAAGACGATGAATGAAAGAAAGATAGTATGAAGCATGAAAGTGCGAGAAGAATAAAAGCGAGAACTGGAACGAAAGATACACGCTAACATAGGCTCCGATCATGTTGGAGGATACAGAGAAAAAAAAAAAAAAAAAAAAAAAAAAAAAAAAAAAAAAAAAAAAAAAAAAAAAAAAAAAAAAAAAAAAACCTAACCTAACCTAACCTAACCTAACCTAACCTAACCTAACCTAACCTAACCTAACCTAACCTAACCTAACCTAACCTAACCTAACCTAACCTAACCTAACCTAACCTAACCTAACCTAACCTAACCTAACCTAACCTAACCTAACCTAACCTAACCTAACCTAACCTAACCTAACCTAACCTAACCTAACCTAACCTAACCTAACCTAACCTAACCTAACCTAACCTAACCTAACCTAACCTAACCTAACCTAACCTAACCTAACCTAACCTAACCTAACCTAACCTAACCTAACCTAACCTAACCTAACCTAACCTAACCTAACCTAACCTAACCTAACCTAACCTAACCTAACCTAACCTAACCTAACCTAACCTAACCTAACCTAACCTAACCTAACCTAACCTAACCTAACCTAACCTAACCTAACCTAACCTAACCTAACCTAACCTAACCTAACCTAACCTAACCTAACCTAACCTAACCTAACCTAACCTAACCTAACCTAACCTAACCTAACCTAACCTAACCTAACCTAACCTAACCTAACCTAACCTAACCTAACCTAACCTAACCTAACCTAACCTAACCTAACCTAACCTAACCTAACCTAACCTAACCTAACCTAACCTAACCTAACCTAACCTAACCTAACCTAACCTAACCTAACCTAACCTAACCTAACCTAACCTAACCTAACCTAACCTAACCTAACCTAACCTAACCTAACCTAACCTAACCTAACCTAACCTAACCTAACCTAACCTAACCTAACCTAACCTAACCTAACCTAACCTAACCTAACCTAACCTAACCTAACCTAACCTAACCTAACCTAACCTAACCTAACCTAACCTAACCTAACCTAACCTAACCTAACCTAACCTAACCTAACCTAACCTAACCTAACCTAACCTAACCTAACCTAACCTAACCTAACCTAACCTAACCTAACCTAACCTAACCTAACCTAACCTAACCTAACCTAACCTAACCTAACCTAACCTAACCTAACCTAACCTAACCTAACCTAACCTAACCTAACCTAACCTAACCTAACCTAACCTAACCTAACCTAACCTAACCTAACCTAACCTAACCTAACCTAACCTAACCTAACCTAACCTAACCTAACCTAACCTAACCTAACCTAGGCGAAAAGAAGATCGTCACACTGATCTCGCTGGATATAGAGGGGGCCTTCGATAGCGCATGGTGGCCCGCCATCAGGGTCCGACTGGCCGAGGAAAACTGCCCCGTAGGTCTGAGACAAATGATGGACAGTTACCTAAAGGACAGAAGCGTCACGGTGCGGTATGCGGGTGAACAGCATGGTGTGGCAACTAGTAAAGGCTGCGTGCAAGGGTCGATAGCAGGACCCATCCTCTGGAATCTGCTGCTGGACCCACTGCTCAAAAGCCTCCAAAGCAGGGGCGACTACTGCCAGGCGTTCGCGGACGATGTAGCACTTGTAGTCGATGGAGACACCGCAATGGAAATCGAGGCCAAGGCCAACTCAGCTCTCGAACATGCTCGTGAATGGGGAGTCAGAAACAAATTGAAATTCGCGCCGCACAAGACCAATGCAATGCTCATTACACGGAAATTGAAGTACGACACCCCACGCCTGTGCATGGGCGGGACAAACATAGAGATGGTCAAGGAAATAAAAATGCTAGGTGTTACCATCGATGACAAGCTCACTTTCAACGCACATGTCTCGAACGTCTGCAAAAAGGCAGTGGGAATCCACAAGCAGCTCTCCAGAGCGGCAAAGGCAAGCTGGGGACTTCACCCCGAGGTTATTAGGACCATATACGTAGCGACTGTGGAACCAATAATCCTGTACGCCGCAAGCGTATGGGCCCCGGCCGCAACAAAAATAAGCGTCCAGAAGCAGCTGGCAGCGGTGCAACGAGGGATAGCGCAAAAGCTGTGCAAAGCGTACCGCACTGTCTCCCTTAACTCTGCGCTCATCCTGGCAGGGGTGCTCCCTCTTGACCTCCGAGTCCGCGAGGCGGCCTCGTTATACGAGGCCAAAAGAGGCGTACCCCAGCCAGGGTTGGGTGACTGGGAGGTGGAGAGGATGGCGCCAGCAGAAGAAATGCCTCATCCCGCGGAACGCGAAGAACTGAAACTGACATGCCTGACAGACCAAAACGACGTTAACAATTACAGTAATTACGAAGTGCGAATTTACACTGACGGTAGTAAGATCGGGGGCGGAGTCGGAGCCTCACTGTCTATATGGCGGGGTGAAACCGAGATAAAAGCCCGACAACTGACTTTACCTAAGTTCTGCACTGTCTACCAGGCGGAACTTCTGGCTATTTGCGTGGCCACAAGAGAAGTTAAGAACAACAAAGCAAACACGTTTGGAGTCTACAGCGACTCCATGGCAGCCCTCCAAACCATCCAGAACTATAGTTGCCTCCACCCCTTAGCAGTCGAAGCGAGAGATAATATAAGAGCAATATCCCACCAAGGCAAAACTATCGCTTTGCATTGGATAAAAGCACATGCGGGGTTGGAAGGTAATGAAAGGGCGGATGAACTCGCCAAGAGAGCAGCTGCAGACTCCAAACGTAAGCGTGATTATGACCAGTGCCCGGTTTCATTCGTCAAGCGAAACATTCGTATGGCGACGCTTGACGAATGGAATCGGAGATACACGACAGGCGAGACAGCCTCAACAACAAAGTTGTTCTTCCCGGATGCGGTGGCGGCGTACAGGACGGTGCGCAAAATCGAATTCACGAATCCAATGACACAGCTAATGACAGGGCATGGTGGATTCTCCGAGTACTTACACAGATTTAAGTGCAAGGAGAACCCATCATGCATATGTGAACCCGGCAAACCGGAGAGCATTCCGCATTTAATAGCGGAGTGCCCTCAGTTTAGCACACAAAGGCACGATATAGAAAATAAGATTGAGGAAGGGATGGAGATAGAAAATATCAGTAAAATAATGCAAAACAAGAATATTAGAGATACGTTCTTAGAATATTGTGGAAAAATTGTAAGAATAGTAATAAATAGAAATAAGTAGATATAGGATAAACAGTGTATATTATAATAATAAACATGATGTTTATCTGGAGTAAACAAGTATAGCTCTAATGTAAAAGACAATGCAATATGTACAATAAACAAAAAACCACCTATGTAAAATCTACTCCCGACCCATAGTAATAAGGTTAATAAGCATAAAATAATAGAATAAGGAAACAAAAATGTGAATAGCGTAAACAGAAAAACTTACAAAGAGAGAAATGTAAAACCCGAACCACCTTGAATGGACAACAACTTGTATTCTTGATTATTTACAACCCCCAATGGAAAGACCACCAAGTACAACCCCTAAAACAATTAAAGGAAGAAATAAATATATAGTATAGAACAGGCAAACGTAGCTGGGAGTCCCACCCAGAAAAAGCAATGCAAGACGATGAATGAAAGAAAGATAGTATGAAGCATGAAAGTGCGAGAAGAATAAAAGCGAGAACTGGAATGAAAGATACACGCTAACATAGGCTCCGATCATGTTGGAGGATACAAAGAGAAAAAAAAAAAAAAAAAAAAAAAAAAAAAAAAAAAAAAAAAAACCTAACCTAACCTAACCTAACCTAACCTAACCTAACCTAACCTAACCTAACCTAACCTAACCTAACCTAACCTAACCTAACCTAACCTAACCTAACCTAACCTAACCTAACCTAACCTAACCTAACCTAACCTAACCTAACCAGTCACGTGCCACCCTGCGTCGTAGCAACATCTTTTCCGCCGAGCTCCGCAGTTAAAAATTCGTGGACGTGGCAATTCTTACCCGATCGGGACAAAATAAACGTCAGTGTGTGCGGAATAGTGCGGCCGATCTATTGGATTACAGTGAGTGTACGGCAGTGCTCAGTGAAAACCGCAAAGTGCAATAAACCACGTTTTTAGAGGTTAAACACCTTCAAACAGCCGTCTACAGCCTCACAGGACATCGGTATCGCTACTTGCGATACATCGCCGGAAGCGCCTCAACGAGCCCCACAATTTGACACCCCGCACGCCTCCGGGCGACACACCGTTGGAGCACAAAAGCCAAAAAAACAAAAACCACGTGGCGGCGTGGTCGAAGATCCAGCGGTGTTCGGCTGATTCTGACGACGCAGCAAGAAGGAACACATCTCCAGGACACGTACGGTACCTTTTTTGGAATTTTTGGACAGTCAGTTTTCAAGACATTAACTTTTCAAAATTAAAACTTTGAAGTGCAATAGTGAAAAATCTTCAGGCAGACGATATACTTTTCGCATTAGATCCTGTTGCGCGCTTACAAGAAGAAGAGTTCTACAAAGTTTGGAAAATTTTTGGACAATATTTCACATAAAAAATTTAGTTTAAATATATTTTTAGAAAAATTAAGTCTGCATAAAATATTTGTATTGTACGTGTCTGTATTATTATTGTCTATTGTAGGTGTATATTTTATCTTAATTTTGCAATTTTTTGTGTATTTTTATGTCAAGCGGTACCGGAGTTATCGAATTTTAATTCATTTTTGGCCTTAAATTCCAAATTAATAAAAAATATTGTTTTTTCTTCATAAAATCAGGTTTAGAATAGTAATACCACCTTGGGAAACCGAAAACCCGGACCCCGTAGCGTGTAAATTCAGCAGATACCGGTTTTTCCGCCATTTTATTTTTTCGATACCAAATTTCAAATAGGTTTTTCTCGGGTACCGTTTGACGTACAGATCTCGGATTTTCACCCTAGGCATAACTTTTTTACCAAGAACCGATATTTACCGGTTTTGGGTGAATATCTCAATAATTATTTTTAAGGACTGAGACCACTTTTAAAGAATAGAGGAGATAAGGCCAATAGTAGGAGAGAAAACCCGAACCTCCTCCGACCAACGGTTCCCAAGTTATAGGTCTTCAAACATTGACATTGACAGTTCGGCGGCCATCTTGCCTATTTTCAACTAACGATAACTTGGCAACCGAGGGTGCTAGAGACACGCGGTTTTCTTTGCAGAGAACACACGAGGCCAAACAACCGTCCCCAACGGTTTTCGGGAGTTTTCAAGACAATTTTGGACTGAAAATTCCTGAAAATTTTGGAGATCTGAAAGTGGTCCCAGACGCTAGAATAAGTCTAGCTTAGTAGCCCTAGCCAAAATCCAGGCTTTCTACGACCCCCGGAAGCGAAGATACGGGCGGTCAAAGTTCGACTTTGACAGTTCTCGCCGCCATCTTGGAAAAATCTAAACAGCCATATCTTCCTAACGGTAGGTCGTGGAGAGCTGCGGTTTTCAAGTCTCATACCAGCGCGGGGCCCTCTACGTGGAGACTCACCTTTCAGGACTCCTTCAGGACTTTCAGGAATTCATAGTCAATAAAATTTTCAGTCCTGAAGGGTGACTCAAAGGATAGGGCTTACCGAGACGAGAAAAACGAGCCCAAGCACGGTAGGATTGGCCGAAGGGTTCCCGAGTTACGGACAGATACCCAATCCGATACCGGTTTTGGGGACCGATACCGAAAATTTTGAACCGCCACTGCTCGGAAACCCGTTGGACTGGTCCGGTCGTGTTTGGTACCGTTGGAAAGGTCTCGGAGAGAGCTATCTTTTGGGTTTGGAATTTTGGCTCTACGTAGAGTTCAAAAATATAAACTAGATTTTAAGTAGTTTTAAGACTAAATATAGAGTCAGAGACTCTAGTAGCCTTATTTAGCAGTAGAAAGCCGACAGTAGAGCTGCGACTCTACATTAAGACACAACAACTTTCAATATTTCTAATATTTTCAATATTTTCTTCGCGCTTTAGACAGCACCCCCTCTTTACAGGGGTGATAAATAAACATATATACAATAGGGTAACTGACTGAAAGTCGGTCCTTATTGACTGACCCAGCAAAACCTCCAACAATGATAGGATTTAGAACACCGGTCAAAAAGGCCACCAAATCTCCGTCAAAAGACACGGCTAAGAGCCCGAACAAAAGTGTCAGAAGGAGCATTGACAAATGGGAAGCGGCTAGCGGGGATGTTACTCAGACTTTGATCCCCACAGTCATCCCAACAACATCGCAGGCTGGGCCTGCAGGAGTTCCACCCCAAACAAGACAAGCTATCCCAAACTCGGTGGAAAAAGGCCCGCAGCGGAGAGTAGCGGAGGCCAGGGCTCTGCTTGAGAAAGCAAAGGCTCAAATGAAGTTGTCAGGGAATATTAAAAGGGAAATAAAAGCCACCGTCCAGGAAGTAATTGAACAAATGTATAATATAGTGAAGGAATTGGCAAAGGACTTAAAAACAGAACAGGATAGAAAAGAGAGTTCCGGGAGGGTGGTGCCTGGAGCAACTGCTTCAGACACAACCTTCACGCTGGATGAGGAGCAAAACCGGCCTCCAAACACAACGAGAGAAAGAGAGGTAGACGAAAGGAGATGGACGAATGAAGAAGAAGCTCGAGAGATTAAAACTCTCATACAACGAAATACCTTGTTGCTAGAGGAAAACACAGCAAAAATGGACGAGCTGAAGGCCTCGATGGAGACCCAGCGGGAAACCCTAGAGAGGGTGGCGACGACCGCGACGTACGCAAGCGTAGCGGCGGCGGCCCCAAACACGGCGCAGGGTGCAGGACCAACCTCCAGGAGAGGTACTCTGCACTCGGTGGTCGTAACCTCGACGGACGAAACCGAAACGGGAGACGAGGTCCTCGGCAAGATAAGGAAAGCGGTGGACGCCAAGGACGGGTGGATCAAGGTGGAAAGGGTACGGAAAGCAAAAGATAGGAAAATCATAATGGGGTTGGCAACTAGGGAGGAAAGGGAAAAGATTAAAGAAAGGCTAGCGAAAGAGGGAACTAATCTCGTCGTCGAGGACGCGAAGAATAAGGACCCCCTTCTGGTCCTTAGGAGTGTCCTCACTATAAACTCCGACGAGGATATAGTGAGGGCTCTAAGGAACCAGAACAAGGGAATTTTCCGCGACCTCGAGGATGAAGAGAACAGGGTGGAAATTAAATACAGAAGGAGGACCCGAAACCCACATACTTGTCACGTTGTGGCCTGTGTCTCTCCCATAATATGGCAGAGGGCGACGGGGGTGGGAACCGTCCATTTGGACCTCCAACGCGTAAGGGTGGAAGACCAGACGCCATTGGTGCAGTGCACTCGCTGCCTGGGCTTCGGCCACGGCAAGCGATACTGCACTGCAGCAGCGGACTTATGCAGCCACTGCGGTGGTCCCCACCTACGCTCCGAGTGTGCTGACTGGCTCGCGAGAGTCCCTCCGAAGTGTCAAAACTGTGAAAAGGCCGAATTGGAAGACACAGAGCACAACGCGTTCAGTCTGGCTTGCCAAACACGCAAAAGATGGGACGAAATAGCAAGGTCGAGCGTGGCATATTGCTAAAGGCGCCCCTGGCAATCCAATACTTTACCAGCTTGCACAAGCTAACCTGCAGCGAAAGAAACTTGCCACTGAGGAGCTCTATGCAGAGGCGAAGCAGCGAGGTATCGCTGTCGCGCTTCTCCAAGAGCCCTATGTAGGAGGGGCAAAAGTGACAAGAAGCTACAAGGGAGTACGAATCTTCCAGGGCACTGGCGCGGGGGAGGGAACAGTAAAGGCTGCGATCGCCGTCTTTGACGACGACATTAAGGTAACACAATACCCGAAACTCACCACCGACAATGTTGTAGCAGTGAGCATCCAAACCAGTGCCTGGGAAGTCGTACTCGTTTCCCTGTATCTTGAACCAGACCAACCCATGGAACCCCACCTTGAGCAACTTGAGAAAGTCGCAAAAGAACTAAAACCGCAGAGGTGGATAATAGGAGGAGACTTTAATGCGAAAAGCACCTGGTGGGGTAGCCCTGTAGTCGATGGCAGAGGGGAACAGCTGGCCACTACACTGGATGAGCTTGGCCTGAACATACTTAATAGAGGGGATACTCCAACATTCGACACCGTGAGAGGCGGCAAACACTACACAAGCTATGTTGATGTAACGGCCTGCTCCATTGACATACTGGACCTGGTAGACGACTGGAGAGTTGATCAGGGGCTGACAAGCTCGGACCACAACGGCATTATATTTAAAGTCAAGCTGACAAAACTGGTTGGCATAACGGTACAAAGGACAACAAGGAAATTCAACACTAGGAAAGCCAATTGGTCTGAGTTTTATGGAAAATTCAGAAAATTGCTGCAAGATCACAAAATAGTAAAATCAGAAATAGAAAGCTTAAACAACAATATAAAAATAGAAAAAGTAGTAACAGAATTTAACGCTGCAATAGAAGAAGCCTGTATATCGTCTATGCCTAAAAAGAAAGTCAAACAACAACTTACATTGCCGTGGTGGTCCGAGGAACTCGCCAAAATGAAAAAAGGGGTCGCTACCAGGAAGCGCAGGATAGGGTGTGCTGCCCCAGTCCGGAGGTCAAAAGTAGTAGAAGAGTACGTACAATACAAAGAAGAGTATGAAAGGGCAGCGGCAAAAGCGCAAGTGGACAGTTGGAAGGACTTCTGCCATAAACAAAGCAGAGAAGGGGTCTGGGAGGGCATCTACCGGGTAATTGGAAGAACCGCAAGCAGGGAAGAGGACTCACCGCTAGAGAAGGATGGAGTAGTGCTCGATGCGAAGAGTTCAGTGCGCCTGCTAGCGGAAACTTTCTACCCCAAGGACTGTACCACTAGCGACAATGACTACCATCGTCAAGTGAGGGAGAGAGCCGACATTGTGAACGACGGGGAGCAAGATAACACTTGCGAACCCTCGTTCACAATGGCGGAACTGAAACGTGCGTACGACTCCTTCAACCCAAAGAAAGCCCCAGGGGAGGACGGCTTTACCTCTGATATTTGCCTTCACGCCATAGAAACGGACCCAGAGACGTTCCTTGCACTGCTTAATAAATGTTTAAGCCGAGGATACTTCCCTAGGGCTTGGAAAACCGCAACGGTGGTGGTCCTCCGAAAGCCTGGTAGAGGAGACTATACAACGCCCAAATCGTACAGGCCAATAGGACTGCTTCCGATCATGGGTAAAGTGTTTGAGAAGATGGTGGTGAACAGGCTAAAGTTTTACTTGCTGCCCCAAATGAGTGATCGCCAATACGGGTTCATGCCACAGCGCAGCACCGAGGACTCCCTTTATGCCCTAATGAAATACATACGAAAGAAATTAGACTCTAAAAAGATCGTAACACTAATATCACTGGACATAGAGGGGGCCTTCGATGGTGCTTGGTGGCCGGCTATCAGGTCCCGGTTGGCGGAAGAGAATTGCCCAGTTGAACTGAGACGCGTAATCGATAGCTACCTCACAGACCGAAGAGTAACAGTTAGATACGCGGGAGAGCAATACAGTCTGGACACCACCAAGGGATGCGTACAGGGATCGATAGCGGGCCCCATTCTGTGGAACTTGCTCTTGGACCCACTACTTAAAAGTTACGGGCAAAGGGGCGACTACTGCCAGGCATTCGCAGACGATGTCGTACTTGTCGTTGATGGGAATACCGCTCTGGAAATTGAAACGCGCGCAAACGCTGCTCTCGACCATGCTCGGGAGTGGGGTGTCAGTAATAAGCTTCGATTCGCACCGCATAAAACTAATGCAATGGTAATTACACGGAGGCTCAAGTATGACACCCCTCGACTGAGTATGGGCGGAACCAGCATCGCCATGGTAAAAGAGATGAAATTACTTGGTGTAACCATCGACGACAAGCTGACTTTTAACAGCCATGTTTCGAATGTCTGCAGGAAAGCGATAGCAGTCTATAAACAGCTATCTAGGGCTGCCAAGACAGACTGGGGGCTCCATCCTGAAGTCGTAAAAATAATATATGTGGCAACCGTAGAGCCCATCATACTGTATGCCGCTAGTGTTTGGGCGCATGCTGCAAACAAATTGGGTGTCCAAAAGCAGTTGGCAGTGGTGCAACGCGGAATGGCGCAGAAGATATGCAAGGCATACCGCACCGTGTCCCTCAACTCGGCGCTGGTTCTGGCGGGGATGCTCCCTCTTGACCTCCGAGTCCGAGAGGCGGCTTCGTTGTACGAAGCCAAGAAGGGAGAGTCTCTGCCTGCCCTGTGGCCTGGAGATAGAGAGGTGGAACAAATGGCATCCGCAACTGAAATGCCTCATCCTGCGGATCGCGAAGAATTGAGGGTGGTTCGCCTGGTGAACCAAGACGATGTGAACTCGAACAGTGAGTTCGATGTGCGAATATTTACCGATGGCAGCAGGCTTGAGGGCGGGGTTGGAGCCTCACTTTCTATTTGGAAGGGAGAAACCGAAACCAAAGCCCACAAGCTTGCTCTATCGAGATACTGTACGGTTTACCAGGCGGAGCTCCTTGCCCTGTGCAGGGCCACTAGGGAAGCAAAGAAGTATGCCGAGAAATCGTATGGAGTCTACAGCGACTCTATGGCAGCCCTTCAAACAATACAAAACCACAGTTGCCTTCACCCCCTCGCTGTAGAGGCCAGAGAGAATTTAAAAGCTATGTCTCTCCAGGGTAAGGTAGTCACCCTACACTGGATTAAAGCTCACGCAGGGTTAGAAGGCAACGAGCGGGCAGACGAGTTGGCGAAAGGAGCAGCAGTAGGCTCCAAACGAAAGCCGGACTATGACCAATGCCCGGTTTCATTCGTCAAGCGTAGCATTCGCATGTCGACGCTTGACGAATGGAATCGGAGGTATAAGTCTGGCGAAACGGCTTCCATCACGAAGTTATTCTTCCCAGATGCAGTGGCGGCTTATAGGGTGACAAGGAAATCAGAGCCAAACAACCTAAAGACGCAGTTGATGACGGGACACGGTGGATTCTCTGAGTATTTAAACCGCTTCAAGTGCAAGGAGAGTCCATCGTGCGTCTGTGACAACAATACGCAAGAAACGGTGCCACATATAATATTTGAGTGTCCAGTTCATGATAGTGAGCGCTTTGATATGGAGCAAAAAATTAAAATTAGTATAACTGCCGACAAACTACACAACATAATGGCTAGTGCGGAAATGGACCAATTTATAGAGTTCTGCTTAAAAATTGTGAGAAGAGTCGTAAAAAGAAATAAAACTAGATAGAAATATATGTTTTTAAAATATAGTAAATATATTTAAGAAAAACATAAAAAACCCAGTAGAAATAATCAAAAGAGAGAGCCAAACTCGTGTCATAAGAAACGCACAATATGTATATTAGATTTAAGATAATAATACAATAGCGAATATATGAAAAATGTAACATAGATAATAATATTAAATATAAGCATGTAATAAGAAATTGTATAAAAAGCGCTACCCATGCAGTGAGCACTCATGAATAAAGTTCAAACCCTGTGTTTCCTTATTTTTCCCGAATAGTAAGTAATAAGTAATAAGCTGATAGGTGGGACTACCCACATAAGGAACGAAAGAGATGAATGAAAGAAAGATCAAGTATGAAGTATGCTAGTACGAGAGGTATACAAGCGAGAACTGGTATGAATGAAAAACTAGCTAGGCAAAGTCTCCGATCATGTTGGAGGAGCACTTAAAAAAAAAAAAAAAAAAAAAAAAAAAAAAAAAAAAAAAAAAAAAAAAAAAAAAAAACCTAACCTAACCTAACCTAACCTAACCTAACCTAACCTAACCTGAACTGAAATGCCTCATCCTGCGGATCGCGAAGAATTGAGGGTGGTTCGCCTGGTGAACCAAGACGATGTGAACTCGAACAGTGAGTTCGATGTGCGAATATTTACCGATGGCAGCAGGCTTGAGGGCGGGGTTGGAGCCTCACTTTCTATTTGGAAGGGAGAAACCGAAACCAAAGCCCACAAGCTTGCTCTATCGAGATACTGTACGGTTTACCAGGCGGAGCTCCTTGCCCTGTGCAGGGCCACTAGGGAAGCAAAGAAGTATGCCGAGAAATCGTATGGAGTCTACAGCGACTCTATGGCAGCCCTTCAAACAATACAAAACCACAGTTGCCTACACCCCCTCGCTGTAGAGGCCAGAGAGAATTTAAAAGCTATGTCTCTCCAGGGTAAGGTAGTCACCCTACACTGGATTAAAGCTCACGCAGGGTTAGAAGGCAACGAGCGGGCAGACGAGTTGGCGAAAGGAGCAGCAGTAGGCTCCAAACGAAAGCCGGACTATGACCAATGCCCGGTTTCATTCGTCAAGCGTAGCATTCGCATGTCGACGCTTGACGAATGGAATCGGAGGTATAAGTCTGGCGAAACGGCTTCCATCACGAAGTTATTCTTCCCAGATGCAGTGGCGGCTTATAGGGTGACAAGGAAATCAGAGCCAAACAACCTAAAGACGCAGTTGATGACGGGACACGGTGGATTCTCTGAGTATTTAAACCGCTTCAAGTGCAAGGAGAGTCCATCGTGCGTCTGTGACAACAATACGCAAGAAACGGTGCCACATATAATATTTGAGTGTCCAGTTCATGATAGTGAGCGCTTTGATATGGAGCAAAAAATTAAAATTAGTATAACTGCCGACAAACTACACAACATAATGGCTAGTGCGGAAATGGACCAATTTATAGAGTTCTGCTTAAAAATTGTGAGAAGAGTCGTAAAAAGAAATAAAACTAGATAGAAATATATGTTTTTAAAATATAGTAAATATATTTAAGAAAAACATAAAAAAACCCAGTAGGAATAATCAAAAGAGAGAGCCAAACTCGTGTCATAAGAAACGCACAATATGTATATTAGATTTAAGATAATAATACAATAGCGAATATATGAAAAATGTAACATAGATAATAATATTAAATATAAGCATGTAATAAGAAATTGTATAAAAAGCGCTACCCATGCAGTGAGCACTCATGAATAAAGTTCAAACCCTGTGTTTCCTTATTTTTCCCGAATAGTAAGTAATAAGTAATAAGCTGATAGGTGGGACTACCCACATAAGGAACGAAAGAGATGAATGAAAGAAAGATCAAGTATGAAGTATGCTAGTACGAGAGGTATACAAGCGAGAACTGGTATGAATGAAAAACTAGCTAGGCAAAGTCTCCGATCATGTTGGAGGAGCACTGATAAAAAAAAAAAAAAAAAAAAAAAAAAAAAAAAACCTAACCTAACCTAACCTAACCTAACCTAACCTAACCTTTTTTTTTTTTTTTTTTTTTTTTATAGAGGGGGAATGCGTTACGCATACCACCCAGGCGCAGGGACGGGCCTGGGATGGTTATGTGGGACTCCCATACAGGCTAATGGGACCCATGGTTTACCCACTAAACCCCCTCTGTTGCCGCCTCACTGCTATACGGCGAGGTCCCAGGAACGCCGAAGTACTCTTCCGCAACCTCGCCAGCGGCCGTCCGGACTCGGACCCGGCTCTTGTGCCTTCACCTCAATGGGCGCCTTGTTTGCGCCCGCCCACGCAGGGACCTTTGTGTAGGCGACAGACGTCCCCGAGCCTGCCGCCCACAGGGACCCTTATGGGGGTAACCGGCGGTCGTATGCCAACCGCCGCCGCCCCACGCGCTTGCGGCGCATTGGCTGAGAGGTCGGATCTTCCTCCCTGCCGCGTTCCGCTGCCTCCTTCTGCACCATCACGTCCTCACAGAAAGAGGCCACCGCCTTCCATAGACTCTCCCCACCAAGCATGGCTTTCACCACCGCTGGCAAGGAGAGGTCTCTTCCCACTGCGGCCACGAGTGCGGCCCGCTGCTCCGCCCACGCTGGGCATCCAGCCAGCGTGTGTAGCGCTGTGTCTTCAGCGTCGCCGCAGTGGTGGCACTGCGTCGTTGGTTCCCGTCCCGCCCTCCTACACAGGTATCTCCCGAAACAACCGTGTCCCGAGAGGACCTGGGTAAGGTGGAAGGAGAGGAACCCCCCCTTTCTTTTGACCCATCGCTCCAGAACGGGTCGGATGGCTTCGACAGTCCAGTGGCCGGCACTTGGCGCCTCCAACCTTTCATTCCACTTGTGGAGGAGCACTCGACGGGAGTCAAGTCTCCACCGTCTGACCTCCTCCAGAGGTGGTTGGATCCCCTCAGCCCGCGCCTCAGTGACACGCCAATAAACATCAGCGAGCACTGCTGCGTCGAGGTCCCAAGGCGGAGTCCCCGCCAACACGCACGCTGCCTCGTAGGAGACGGAGCGGTATGCCCTCACCATCCTGACCGCCATGACACGCTGTGGCCTTCGCAATTGGGCCTGATTTTCGGCGGTCAGGGAGAAGGCCCAAATGGGCGCCCCATATAGGGCCATGGACCGCACTACACCCGCGTACAGTTTCCTGCAGCCCACATTCGGCCCACCGACGTTCGGTAGAAGCCGGCTAAGTGCCGACGCCGCTCCAATTAGTTTGGGAGCAAGTCCCTCAAAGTGTTTCTTGAACGTCCAACGGCTGTCAAGGACTATGCCTAGGTACCGCATTGTCGACTTAACACCAATGGACGTTCCCCCCACCATTAAGCTGGAACCCGCCGGAGGGGCTTTCCGAGGCCCATGAAAACACAAGGCCTCTGATTTATTTAGAGCAACTTCCAGCCCCAGCCTCCTAATCCGAGCCACGACCGACGCTACTCCCGCTGTGGCCAGAAGTGACGCCTCCCTGAAGCTGATGCCTCGAGCCGTTACCAGGGTATCGTCGGCGTAACAGGTCACGCTCACCCCCGGCAAGTTGGCCCCCCTCAGCGCCCAGTCGTACCCGATGTTCCACAGGAGTGGTCCTAGGACAGACCCCTGTGGAACGCCGCACGACAGCCCCTTCTCCTCCCAAGCACCGCGCGCAGGGTACCTAATGGTTCTATCGGTGAGGTAATCCTCCACCGTCTTCCGCAGGTACTCAGGCACGGCATGGCGCCTCAATGCCGCCTTGATACAAGCCCAGGGCAGGGTGTTGAATGCGTTGGCGATATCTAGAGACACCGCCAAAACCACCTGGCCCCGGGACACTGCTTCCTCCGCTAGGGCCTTCACCCTCGCAATTGCGTCGATTGTGGACCTGCCCCGACGGAAACCGAACTGATGGACACTGAGGTTCGGTCCCAGCCCCTCGAGGTGCCGGACGAGACGAGCAGCCACCACGCGCTCCAACAGCTTACTGGCCTCGTCCAGCAACACTATCGGCCTGTAAGCCGAGGGCGAGTCCGGTGGTCGCCCCTCCTTCCTCAGAAGGACAAGTTTTCCCGACTTCCACACACGAGGAAACCGCCCCTGCGTCAAGCAGCCGCTGAAGAGTGCCCTCAAGCGCGACTCTAGTGGACCCAAGGCCAGAACCCAGGCCCGGCCGGGGACTCCATCGGGGCCGGGGGCAGTGTTTTTGGCTCGTAGCCGTAGCACCGCTGCCCGCAGTTCACCTTCTGTTACTTCTGGCGCCTCACCCACGTCTGCTACCATCCCCCTGGGAGGTAACATGGGCGGAGGTGTGTGTTCGTCCCTCGTCGGGAACAGGGCACCGACCACCTGCTCGCGGAGCTGTGGCTGGAGACTTTGCGTTAGCGGGGGTGTCCAGGGGCGAAGCTTGCGCCTCACCATTTTATACGGCCTCCCCCACGGATCGTTATTTAGAGTCTCCAGCATCTCCTCCTCAGCTAAATCCTTCGCCCTAGCGATCGCCCCCTGTAGCAGCTTGACGGCCGCCGAGTATGCAGCATATAGCCGCTCCTCCTCTGGTACGTCTCTAATCCGTCGCCTCCTACAGTGAGTGTACTGGCGTCTTGCAGCAACGCACGACTGGCGCAGATGCGCAAGTTCCGCGGACCACCAGTACACTCCACGCCTTGGGGGAATCGGGCCGGCCCGTGGCATGGCCGCGTCACACACCTCGACCATAGTACTCCCCATTCTTTCCGCCTCCGCGTCGACATCAACAGGGCCTTCAATATCACCCAACACCCAAGCCTTTACCACTGCTGCCTCCATAAATATGTCCCGGTCCAGGAGCTTGAGCGCCCAGCGTGGGCCATCCCCTCGCAAGGGCCGGTTCAGGCAGTTCGGGTCGGCCGGAAGAGTTGAGACCTCGAACCGAATATAGCGGTGGTCCGATAATGTCTCCACATTCTCCAGCACCTCCCAACCTCGAACACAGCGCGCCAGGGCCGCATTTGCGAAAGTGACGTCGACGATTGAGCCACCCTGTTGCCGCACGCACGTGTTTACCGACCCTCGGTTGATAACAACCAGCCCAGTCGACACCGCCCACTCCTCCAGCTCCGCTCCGCGGGCGGTCGTTGCCGGAGATCCCCACGCCCTGGACTTAGCGTTGAGGTCCCCGGCAACGAGCACCTTGCCAGGACGTCTTCTGCCGATCAGCGTCCCGATCTCATCCAGGAACGGTTCAAATTCGGCCAGGGTCCGGTTCGGCGAAAAATACGCCCCGATCAACATCGTGTCGCCAATCCAAGCCGCGACGTAACCGTGGCCCCTTTCTACCCTTTGGAGCGGCGGAGAACCGGCGGACGGATTGACGACTATAGCCGCTAGACCGTCTAAGTCTCCGGCCCAATTGTCTCCAGGTGGGACAGAATAAGGCTCGGCAACAATCCCAACTCCGATTTGCCATTCCGCCAGGCTTTGGGCCAGCAGGTCCTGGGCTCTGGCGCTATGGTTTATATTCCCCTGTAGGAATCGGATGGCCATTACTGATCTAAGACCATTCCCTCTACCACCTCTTTGCGGGCCACAGGTGTTGTTGTGGCCGCTTGGGAAAGCTGCGAGGAGACTCGGGGGCCATCGCCAGCCTTCTTCCCCTTCCTCGGGTGTGATGCCGTGCACGCCTTGGAGCCGAGGACGTGACTTGCCGGCTTGCCCGCCGCATCACACACGGCACAGTGGGGCGCCGCCGAGCACTGCGCCGCCTTGTGGTCGGGCTTTCCGCAACGGTAGCACAGTCCGCCACGGTCCACCTGCGCTTGACACTGCGCTTTCACATGCCCGCTCTCCAGGCACCGGAAACAGCGCATTACTCTCGGTTCCAGTAGTTTGACCTGTGCCGAGGACCACCCCACAAGGAAACGACCGCCATCGGCCACCTTTTTTGCCGCTGCGACCGGGCAGCGCACCCACATGGTACCGAGACCACTGTAGTCTAGGCGAATTTCCCCTGTCTTCACCTGATTTGCTGTACATTGGCCAGTTCGAACGACGGCGGCGACTACCTCCTCTGGGGTTACAGAGTCGTCTAGGTTTGACAGGCGCAGCTCCGCGCACTTAGTCGGCCTAGAGACCTTGACGCCATCCCCCAATTTCTCCGCCAGCTCCTGCGCCAATTTGTCAGCCTTCTCGCCACTGGTCACTCCCGGTACCTCCAGAACCCGTGCACCAGTGGCTGCTCGTCGGAAATGCAGAGCCGAGATGCCAAGGTCTGCGAGATTGACTTTAGCTTTAGCCTCAGCCAGCACTTTGGCATAGGTCGCCCCGCTTGCCTCCGCTTCCGGTTGCAGCGTTAGCACCACTGCTGCTGACCGTGGTGGGCGGAGATTGCGACCACCTAATTTAGGGCGAGTTTTCGCCTTCGTCTGAGGCTGCACGTGCGACTGCGCAGCGGCCTTCTTTTTGGCCCCCTTTCTGACCACCTTAGTCCATGGCTGGTCCAAGGAAGCGGGTGCAGGAGGTTGTGCCTGGGGCTCTCTAGGGGCCGATGTTCCAGCAGGCTGCGAGCTCTCCTTCTTTGCCTTCTTCTTATTTGTTAGCTTCCCTCCTTTGAGGCCCTCTGGTGCTAGAGGGGGGTTTGTAGGGGGTGCCTTCTTCGCCTTGCCAGGTGCTACTGCTGGAGTCTTGTTTTTATTCTTGCTGGCACTGGCGGGCACTGCCTCGTTTTCTCTCGATTTCTTTTTATCGGCCGCCAGTTGGGGACGTATGTTTTTGGCGGGGAGTAACCTCCCTTCCACTTCTAGTGCATCAAAGCGGGCATTCATCATGGCAACGATGGTTGCCCTCTCTGGTGATGGCTCCGCTACCTTCTCAGGAGGTACAGTCGGCTGCGTCTGCATCGGAGAGGGTACTCTCTCCGACTCACGCTGCCGTAGGTCCGTCTTAAGTTGGCCTAACTCCGCCCGCAGCTCGGCTATCTCCGCTTGCTGTCGCTCGTTACACCTTTGAAGGCGTTTCACCTCGTCTGAGGACAGCAAGCGCGCTGCCAGCACCTCTATTGCATCTACGATGGAATCCCCTGCCTCCTTGAGTTTCTTTTGGTAGGTTCCTTTGAGGTTGCGGGAGCTCTTTGCCACGGCCTTTATTATTGCAACAGCGTCGGACGATTGTTGCACGAGAGCAGACGAAAGCTCCGTCTCGTTCGATGAATTTAACGGCCGCGACCGGATGGTCATTTTACTGACCTCCTCTTCGGCCTTAAATTTTACTGACTCGCGCAGCTCGGCATTAAGCTTCGCCTGTGCTGCCGCCCTGCTCATAAAATCCGCCTTCGTTTGCGGCCTCGCACCCGATGGCGACGCAGCGCCGTCCTGCATCTCTGTCTCTTCGCTCTCACTGTTGGACTTGCCGTCCTCGAGCTTTCGGCGCTTGCTACTCGAGTTCCAGAGGCGGCCCAACGTCGGTGATCGTGCCCGTGAGCTAGACTCGGAGTCAGATAGCCGAGTCAAACTCCCGACTGGTTGTATGGACTGGTTAGACTCTGTGACAGGCGCTGGTACATTTACTATGTCTAGGCGCTCCAACGACACCCAACACTCTCGCACTGGCATCGCAGCAAGCTCCTCTACGTGCATCTCCTCCTCCGCCGGGCCCTCGGAATCCTCGATTTCGGCGTCCGATTCTCGAGGGGAGAAGAATTCTCCCCCATCGGGCAAATCACGGCTGTCCACCCTTGTGGGGGAGAAGAACTCCTCCCTCCCAGGTGAGAGGGTGGCCTCCGCGGCGCGGGGGGCAGCGTTCCTCCCGCTGAATACCCTCGTTGGGTTGCGCATGGATGTGGGAGTGCGCACAAATTCCCTCAACGGCAGATCTGCTGTCCCAGCCTCGGCTTCACGGGCGGCGTAACGCACAGACCGCCCTGTTGCATCTCGGATCGGGCGTAACTCTGGGGGCCCGGGCCTTGGAGAAGGCTCCTTGTCCCCAGAGTCACTCCCTCCACGCAGCCGTAGCGTAAAATCGGTGTCCCTTATGCATTTGCCAAAGTCGTCGGTTATCCGTCGCGAGTGGTTTGCCCCCCCAGAATACGGTGGGCGGCATGGCACCACAGCGCGGGCACTTGCCCGTTCTGTGGTGACATCGAGGATTGGAACCTCCTGGGGTAGTATACATTTGATATTGCCACTCATGTTTTTTTTTGCTATTTTAGGGAGGTATGCCCCTCCTGCGACGTTAGTGACTGGGCTCCTCCCAGCCATGCATCCTATCGGCACGCCAGCCACACCTTAGGATTAGGGATTTTTTTATAGTGGTTAACTCCACGTGACCTTCCTCTCAGTGAGGCAGGTCCCCGGTCCGCTCAGTGCGGGTTACGGGTTGCCCGACGGTGGCCGTAACCACAACGTCGCACCAGGCGGTCTGCGCCAGCCCACGGCAGCTCGTTTTGGAGCACCGACTCCGTCCCAAGAGGACCTGGCGTCTCGCACTGTGCCCTCTGCTGGTTTCAGAGGGACACGCGGAGCCGCACCTCGGGACCCCTCTCCTCAGGCCTGTCCGGTTTGGGAGGCCCTGTCCGGCATAGCCCTGAGGATCATTGGAGCACACAAACACGGCATTAAAGCCAGCGCAGGAGAAAACTCGACTGCCATTGCCGACTGTGACTGGTAGTTTGCAGAGGGAGAATAGCAAACGCGCAACTGAGCGGCTATCCTCCCCCTCCCAGGGTGCACCACAAGGAGGTCTACCAGCCCTGCACCCCAACCAGCCCTGCACCCCTCTACCAGCCCTGCACCCCTCTACCAGCCCTGCACCCCTCTACCAGCCCTGCACCCCTCTACCAGCCCTGCACCCCAACCTAACCTAACCTAACCTAACCTAACCTAACCTAACCTAACCTAACCCAGAACCTCCGCATCGGTCGAGCTGAGTGGTCGCGTCCACTGACAGCTCCCGAGAAGTTGCGCCTTTTTGCGCCGGCGCTCCGTTGCGCTCCTAAGTGCGCCTTTGCGCTCCGCTGCGCCGTTTTGCGCCGGTGCGCCGTTGCGCTCCCAAGTGCGCCGTTGCGCTCCTACGTGCGCCGTTGCGCTCCCAAGTGCGCCGTTGCGCTCCGCTGCGCCTCTTTGCGCCGGTGCGCCTTAGTGCTCCGGTGTGCGCCGTTGCGCTCCAGTGTGCGCCGTTGCGCTCCTAAGTGTGCCGTTGCGCTCCGCTGCGCCTCTTTGCGCCGGTGCGCCTTAGTGCTCCGGTGTGCGCCGTTGCGCTCCGGTGTGCGCCGCTGCGCTCCTAATTGCGCCGTTGCGCTTCGCTGCGCCTCTTTGCGCCGGTGCGCCGTAGTGCTCCGGTGTGCGCCTTTGGGCTCCATTGTGCGCTGTAGCGCTCCTTGGTGCGCCTCTGCGCTCCTCGGCGCCTCTTTGAGCGGCTGCGCCGTGGTGCTCCGGTGTGCGCCGTTGCGCTCCTTGTGCGCCGCTGCGCCCCTTGGTGCCCCGTCGCGCTCCACTGCGCCTCTTTGTGTCGGTGCGCCGTGTGCTCCGGTCTGCGCCGCTTCGCTCCGCTGTGCTCCACTGCGCGCCGTGTGCTCCTTGGTGCGCCGTTGCGCTCCGCTGCGCCATCTAGCGCCGGTGCGCCATTGTGTTCCGGGGTGCGCCGCTGCGCTCCGGTGTGCGCCGTTGCGCCCCTTATTGTGCCGCGGCGCTCCACTGCGCGTTGCGCCGTTGCATCGTTGCGGCCCGCTGCTCAGGAACAAGATCCGGAAGTGGCCCTAACACAGACGACAGCGGCAGAGGAGAAGACCGCCATCGCCGTGGAACGCAGAGGCAGCAGCTTCTCAAGTCTCGGGAATCCAGAAGGAGGCTCCATTTTAGGTTAGTCATAAGTAGCATAGTAGCTTAGCAACGGTTAATATTACTGCACTGTACTTTGCATGCCACACGTAGACTATATTTTAAACTTAGTTCAACTGTAAATTTAATCCGAATTTTATCTTGATTATTGTATTGTATTTTTGATTTCGGATCTTTAAATCGTAAAAACTGACATTGCTTACCCATCACGACATCTCTCTTACAAGCACCAACAAATTACCAAACAAACTAAAATGGCAACAAGAAAACCAAATATTAACAAAGACAAAAAGTGCCTGGCACCGCCCGGGGTAAGCAACGCGCCTGCGGGAAGGTCAAGCGGGGGCGCTACGGGCACGCGGCCCGGAGCTAGGCAGGGGTCCGGGGCGGGGCACCCAGCGGAGCCTGGGCGGAGACAGGCGAGAACTACAAAACCCCAGCAGAAACCGGAAGTGGCAGGACGGAGCGGGGACAGGGGGGTGGAGACTGAGGCAGCTCCACCACAGCCACCACAGCCACAGAGGACTAGCGGGGGGCACACACCCTCGGAGCCCGCCTTGGAGGAGCCCAACCGCGCGGAACTAAATGAGGCTCAAGACCTGGACACACTGTCCGAGGAGGTTGGCACCGAGGAGGTGGAATCTTTCCTGGATTTTGAGGAAATGATCTCGGGAGACTGGGAAGGTGCCGGGGCGGGGGAGATGCATGGAGAGGTGACCCCCCGGGAGGACAAGGAGAAAACCCAGGTCCCGGATCCGTCATTGATAGAGAAGCAACTAAGAGACCGGAAAGCCGTGATACCGGAAATAAAGGCCCAAAAATTACTGGTGGGAGACGAAGGAGTAACATCGGTCCAAGCCTGTGGCTTCTTGACCAGAAGGGTGTCGGTAGCGACGGACATGGCCGCAAGCGCTGACGCGGCAGCGGCCGGAGCGGCCGGAGCCGTCGGACCCCCAGACACCCTCACTAAGCTGGAAAGGGCAGCCGCTTCGTCGCCAGTTGAGTTCAACGACAGTCCGGCCACGCGGCGCCTCTCAATAGGGATGGGAACCATAGGGGATGCACCTAGAGAGGCAACGCTGGCGATGGAGGAGGCTAAGGAGGCCCTGGAAAGTCGAGCGGCGGGGAACTTAAAAAAGGAGGTGAGGCAGCTGGCTGTCGACCGGTTGTATACCCTACAAAGCATAGTCTTTAGGCTATCAGAGTCTAGGCAGAGAGTTGTGGGAGAATTGGAAAGAGAGAAAGCGAGTAGGGCTAGAGAAATAGCCTCCTTACACAAAAAACAAGCAGAGGAACTCAGAAAGCTCACAGAAAAGACCCTATCCCTAAAGGAAGAAATCTCCCAACTAAAGGGAGACTCTGCAGCCACGAGAAAAGTCCTGGAATATGACATAGTTAGACCATTAGGGGAGTTGGCAAAGGAACAAGCGGAAACAAGGAAGGACATCCAAACTGCTGCCAAAAGCACTGCAGCAGGCATGAAAACATCCCAGACTGGAGCCACTGCAGACCTTAGTGGCCTAACCCACGATTTAAGAGAACTAAGGAGGGCAATACTGGACAGCGCGCCGGTTACGGTGGAAAGGCTCACCAGGGAAGTAACTACCCTTAGAGAAACTCTGGAGAGTCGATCCACCGCCTGGCCGGACATCTCAAAAGTAACTACTGGGATGGAAGAACTGAGAAATATATACCAGGGAAGTCTTCTACCCGAAATGAGAAGACAGGCGGAATGCACAGAGACACTGAGGGCGGAAATGGATAGCCGGAACAGAGGAGGAAGTGAGAATGGGCTTCCAAACGCTAACCAGGTACCCAATCCCAATCTCGAGCACGTCCTTCGAAGGGAGGTCCGTGAACCGCTGAAAGAACTGAGGGAGGAGGTGGGCTCCCTCCGTAGTGCAGGACCTTTCGCGGAAATCCGAGAGGAAATCTGCAAACTAAGGGAGATAGTAGAGGAAGCCCATGTTTTGGAGAGGGCCCCCATCCACCGTATAATGGAGCCAGCGGAGATCAGGGAGGAAATGGTCAAAGTCATGAAAGAAGAGCTGGGAACGGTGGGTAAGGACGAGGAACTGAGGAGGGAGATGAGGGAAATGCGACAGGAATTGTTAACTTACACCGAAGTCGCGAAGTCCTCCGCACTGCCTACAGCCAGGACGGACCAAAAACCGCAGACGGAGGAGGAAGATGACGAAAGCAACCCCTGGATGAAGGCAGGGTCGAGGAAGAGGGCCAGAAAGGAAAAGAGAAGGACTACGGGTAAGGACAGTTCACAGAGCCCCCCGCCCAAGCCTAAGTTCCCCCTAACGATAGAATCGAAGGACCCCAAAGATACCAGCACCGCGGTCATAGACCGAGTAAAAGATAATGTAGACGTCTCGGCGCTGGGAATAGGGGTAGAATACTTCAGAGGTATCAAGAAACAGAAGGCGGCCATTGGGTTAGCAAGCGAGGAGGACCGCGAGACGCTGAGGGCAGCCATCACCGAAAAGTGCCCAGACCTCAAGACCGCAACTACCGCACTCAGGAAACCCCTCCTGAGACTAGTAGGAGTAGTTAAGGGTCTCACGGATGCCCAGATACCGGGGGCCATCACGAGACAAAACTCGGCGCTCTTGGGCGGCATGGAAGGGGTAGAAGCGAGAATGCGGGTACTGAGGAGGACCAGATCTAGGAAGCCTGAAGTCTCAAACATCATAATAGAGGCCGAAGCAGACATCTGGTCGTCCCTCAAGGACAGGAAGGTAAGGCTGGGATACCAGGTCGTGCCGGCATACGACCAGTCCCCAGTCATACAATGCTATGCCTGTCTCCGCTTTGGGCACTACGCGCGGGACTGCACCCACCCGCAGGCATGTGGCCACTGTGCGGAACAGCACGACACAAAGGAGTGCCGAAAAAGGGAGGAGGCCCCGAGGTGCGTGAACTGCGAAAGGCAGGGCAGGAACCCGGAGAAACAGGATCACCCGGCTTATAGCGCTGATTGCCCCGAATGGAGGAAATGGGACCGCTTGGCGAGGTCTCAAGTTAGATATTGCTAAGGGCGACATGGCAGGACCCAACACGGCGCAGCAGGCTACACGAAGTAAACCGATAGCAGTGATGCAGGCGAACCTGGGCAGGGGATATGCGGCCACGAAGGAGTGCCTGAGGGAAGCAGAGGCTTCGGGAGTAAGTGTGCTGCTGCTGCAAGAGCCATACGTGGGGTCAAAGGGCTACATGACGACTACACACAGGGTAGTGCAACGGACCCAGGGGGAAGGACCGGTAAAAGCAGCTATAATAATACTGGACCCTAAGATTGACATAATAGTCAACCCTCAACATGTCACAAAAAATATAGCCACAGCGGCGATCAGGTATGGCTCCCTCTCTGTAGCAGTACTGAGCGTATATTTTGAGGGGGACCGCCCGATAAACCCGTACCTTGACCAGTTGAGGGCCATCATTCATGCCTCAGAAGGAACCGGAGTGATAGCCGGTGGCGATGTCAATGCTTCAAGCCACTGGTGGGGATGCGGAACTCAGGACGGCAGAGGAGCAGACATTGTTGACTTGTGCTCGGAGTGCAGCCTGAGCATACTAAACGAAGGGTCAACACCGACCTTCTACACCCATAGAGGAGACAGGGAATACTCTAGCATCGTGGATGTCACGATGTGCTCAGATCGTTGGCTGGACAAGGTAAAAGAGTGGAGAGTGATACTAGAAGACACGGGCCTCTCCGATCACAGACGAATAAGGTTTAATCTGTCTATGGGAGAGGGTAGAACGGAAAGATCTGGAAAAACGACAAGGAAATACGACACGAGCAAAGCAGAATGGCATGAGTTCTCGGAATCTCTGAAGCGGCAATTGGAACAAAGAGACATAACTGTGGCAAGAATAGAAACAGCAGAAACAACTGGAAACCTTGAAACCGTAACAGCGGAAATAGTGGAGGCCATCCAGGACGCCTGCATAAATACGATACCACTGAAGGGCGAGAATACAAAGGCGAAGAGCACGCCGTGGTGGACCGAGGAGCTGGGAAGCATGAAAACCTGGGTAAAGACTCTGAGGAGAAGAGTAGCGAAAGCAAACCCGGCACGAAGGGGGGCTGTTTACGCGGAGTACGCCCAGGCCAGAGAGGAATACAGAAAGATGATCGAAGAGAGCATGACCTCAAGTTGGAAGAACTTCTGCTCCCAACAAAAGAGCGAAGAGCTCTGGAAAACATCGTACAGGGTTATTAAAAAGTGCATGACAGAAGACACCAGCATGGAGTGTCTTCTCAGGTCCCCTGTAAACGGAAGTATCCTCGACGAACATCAGTCAGCGCAGCTGCTCACGAACACTTTCTTCCCACCGGACGACCCCACCGAGGACCGGGAATGGCACAAGGAAATCAGAGAGGAAGCAAACGAAATCCGGAGGGCCGCAAGAACGCCCCCGCAGGGTGTTCAACTAGTGCCATTCACTGGAGATGAGGCGGACCAGGTTCTGAAGGGCATGAACCCCAGCAAGGCGCCGGGAGCTGATGGACTGACGTCGGATATATGCCACAGGGCATTCCGGACCAGCCCCACGATCCTGGCTCTGTTTAACCAGTGCCTTCGGCTTCTATACTTTCCAAAGTGCTGGAAGGAGGCACATATTAGAATCATCCCAAAACCTTCAAAGGAAGACTATGGGGTACCAAAATCCTATCGCCCCATAGGCCTGCTCCCGGTAATGGGAAAAGTCCTTGAAAAAATGATTTTTAAAAGACTGACGTGGGAGCTAGCGCAGGGAACAGGCCTAAATCCCAGACAATACGGCTTCACGGCGCAAAAAAGCACAGAGGACGCGCTGTACGATGTCATAACCTACGCGAAGGAGGGGCTGAATAGTAAAATGTTGACGGCCATAGTCTCCCTGGATATAGAGGGCGCGTTCGACGGAGCTTGGTGGCCAATAATCCTGAGGGAACTAGGTACCCACTGCGGAGACCAGTGGCTGATGGGCATCGTCTCCAGCTACTTGGAAGACAGGAACGTGACCCTCAACTATCTCGGGAAGACGGTCAGGCGGAGAACCGAAAGAGGATGCATCCAAGGCTCGATCGGAGGGCCACTGCTGTGGAACTTGCAGCTGGACCCCCTGCTGCGAGAGGCTGAAGGGGGAAGCGCCCAGCTGCAGGCTTTCGCAGATGATATAGTCATCATGGCGAGGGCAAACACCACTGAGGAACTCAACAGGAAGATCAATGACGCGTTAGAAATGGTTGCAAGATGGGGCATGAAGCATAAGCTCCGGTTCGCCCCACACAAGACACAAGCGATCTTAATAACGCGCAAATTAAAATATGACACGCCAACATTCCAGATGATGTCGACACAAATCGCCCTGGACAATAAACTAAAACTTCTAGGTCTCACAATAGACGAAAACCTGGGGTTCGGACTCCACATAGAGAATGTCTCCACCAAGGCACTGAACCTTTTTAAAGTGGTAAGCAGAATGGCAAAGACTCGATGGGGATTAAACCCGGACATATTGAAAACCATTTATTACACCGTAGTTGAGCCTACAATACTCTACGCTGCTGGGGCCTGGGGAAGTGTAGCAACTAGGGTCCACGCCAGGAAAAAACTAGACAGGATAACCAGAGCTTTCGGTATAAAAATAGCCAAAGCCCACCGCACAGTATCCACTGTCTCAGCGGCAATCCTGTCACAAATAATACCACTGGACCTTAGGCTGCAGGAGCAAAAGGAGCTCTATGAGGTAAAGAGAGGCAAAACCCTCCCGGAGTTGCCGGAAGGGAAACTGCAGCCTAGGGCCCACCCGTCGATACTCCCGCATCCGGCAGATAGGAAACGACTCACCTTTAGCCTCACAAAAACCGAGGAGGACTTGACGGAGGGGCCCTCCCAGGGGGACACCTGGAGGGTATACACGGATGGCAGCAAAATCCAAGGAAAGGTAGGCGGCGCGATAACATGGTGGTCGGGAGGGGAGGAGCGGGACAGTACGAGCTTCAGGCTAGCGGATCACTGTTCGGTGTACCAAGCCGAAATGATGGCACTCTACCAAGCCACGAGCATGGTGAAGGACAAGGAACACCGGACAGTGATCTACTGTGACTCTAGGTCCTCACTTCAGGCAGTTGCCGACCCAAACTCCCTTAACCCGATAGCAGTAAAAATCAGGGAAAACCTGGAGGAGGCCCTAACATGGGGAAATCCGATAGAGCTATCTTGGATAAAGGCGCACGTGGGCCTGGAAGGAAATGAGAGGGCGGACCAGCTAGCCAAGGCGGCGGCCCTAGACCCGGAAAAGACCCCGCTGTATAACAAATTCCCTCTCTCGTTCGCAAAAAGAATAATAAGAGCCAGGACCCTGAGAAGGTGGCAAAGTAGATATGAGGAGACGGAAAGAGCCTCAGGCACGAAGCTGTTCTTCCGGGATGTGCGGGGCGCTAAAAGGATTATGGAGAGACTGGGTAACAGGAACACCATCGCACAACTACTAACAGGGCACGGGGGCTTCAAACAATACCTCCACAGGTTCAAGCTGAGTAACGACCCCCATTGCTCCTGCGACGGACAAACCGTGGAGACAGTTACACACATCCTCACGGAATGCCCAAGGTATGGCCCCGAGCGGTACGCCTGTGAGTGCGCAATAGATATGAGTGTTACGGAGGGCAACTTCGTGAGGATGCTGGAGGACGACGGAATAAGGAAACACTTCGTGGACTTCGCGGAGGGCGTCATAAGGAGAGCGGCGAGACAGAACGGAGCCACGGCAGTATAGGAGACGTGGCACCCCAAGGCGGACTAGGGGGCCCGCTCAACCCATGGCTGCATCCGTGCCGGTGTCGGGTCAGAGGAAAGCGAAATGTCTCGCTCACCACTGGCCAGACATTGGCACGGAAAGGGCGGCCATGGGGGGAGTGGGCAATCAGGAAGGCTACTTGGGGTACACCACCAAGAAACATGCTCCCAAAATGGCACCACATCTCAACGCTCCGACGGTGGAGCGATAAGGAAATGCTCCCAAAATGGCGCCCCAAAAAAAAAAAAAAAAAAAAAAAAAAAAAAAAAAAAAAAAAAAAAAAAAAAAAAAAAAAAAAAAAAAAAAAAAAGTGCTCCGACGGCGGAGCAAAACCATAACAAAGGATAATGCTCCCAAAATGGCGCCCCATAAAAGCGCTCCTCTGCGCTCCGCCATGCTCCAGGACGCTCCTCTGCGCTCCGCCGTGCTCCGGGGCGCTCCGCCCTGCTGTTTGGTTGTGCTCCGCTCCGTTCCGTTGTGCTCCGTTTTGCTCCCGAGTGCGCCAAATTGCTCCGGGGAGCTATTTCCTGCTCCTCATTGCTCGTCCCGGGCGGGTGGCGTGTTAAGGCAATTGTATTGAATTGAAAGAGCTAATTGGACATTGATTGTGTTGGATGCGTGTTTTTGTATGGATTGTAATAATATTGGGTACGTGTGATGAAATGGACATTAATTGTAGATTCTGACATTTTGAGCACCGGTGTTTGCAAAGACGCTCCGGGGCGCTCCACGGGGCTCCCCTGCGCTATTAATTAACTAATTGTATTGTATTAATTGTATTAAATTGTAATTGTATTAGATGCGTATTTTTGTATAGATTGTAGTAGTGACATAACGTACGTACGTATAATAAGTTGACATTGACTGTGGATTTTGATATTAATTGCACACGATTTTGACAGTTTGACATTAATTGTAACTTTATTAATAATTACGTGTAATTAATTAATAGTAATTGTAAAATTGTAAATGTAATTGAAAAATGATTTTGACCTTAACTGAATTTAATTAATATTATTTATTATTATTTTTAATTTAATTTATAGTAACATTTTTGTAATTGACAAGTGTAGAAAGTGTAGACTGTAAGTAGGCTAAGTATGTAAAGAAAAGAAAGAAAAGAGGAAAAATATATAAAAAAGAAACAACTATTGAAAAATAAATATCAATAATAATACAGAGGAGGGAGGTGGGCAAAAAAAAAAAAAAAAAAAAAAAAAAAAAAAAAAAAAAAAAAAAAAAAAAAAAAAAAAAAAAAAAAAAAAAAAAAAAAAAAAAAAAAAAACCTAACCTAACCTAACCTAACCTAACCTAACCTAACCTAACCTAACCTAACCTAACCTAACCAGTCACGTGCCACCCTGCGTCGTAGCAACATCTTTTCCGCCTTGCTCCGCAGTTAAAAATTCGTGGACGTGGCAATTCTTACCCGATCGGGACAAAATAAACGTCAGTGTGTGCGGAACAGTGCGACCGATCTATTGGATTACAGTGAGTGTACGGCAGTGCTCAGTGAAAACCGCAAAGTGCAATAAACCACGTTTTTAGAGGTTAAACACCTTCAAACAGCCGTCTACAGCCTCACAGGACATCGGTATCGCTACTTGCGATACATCGCCGGAAGCGTCTCAACGAGCCCCACAACTTGACACCCCGCACGCCTCCGGGCGACGCACCGTTGGAGCACAAAAGCCAAAAAAACAAAAACCACGTGGCGGCGTGGTCGAAGATCCAGCGTCGTGCGGCTAATTTGGAGGACGCCATCAGAAGGAGTACACTTCGCCGACAAATACGGTATTTAGATCATAATTTTTGGACACTTAGTTTCTGAGATATAGACTTTTCAAAATCCAAAATTCAAAGTGAAAAAACAAAAAACTTTCAGTCAGACCATATACTTTTCTTGGTGAAATCTGTTGCGCGCTAGTATAAAGAAGAGGACCACAGCATCTGGACAAATTTCCGACAGTTTTCCACCCGGAAAAACGAACTTTTTCAAAATTTTCTAAAATTGTAAATTTCAAAATAAATTTCTATAGAACTGTATTATTATATTATTGTGTATTGTAGGCATTGGTGTGCCCTTAATTTTGACGTTTTTTGTGTATTTTTATGTCAAGCGGTTCCAAAGTTATAGAATTTTAACCTATTTTTGGTCATATATTCAAAATTAATAATAAATAACTAAATTTCACATTAAAATCAGCTTTAGAACAGTCATATTACCCAGGGATACCGAAAACGCGAACCTTGTCCCACTTAAATTGAGCAGAAACCGAAAAACCGCCATTTTGTTTTTTACGGTATCAAAATTAAATTGTAAATTACTCGGTAACCGCTTGACATAGAAAAGTCGGATTTTCGCCTTAGACAGTGTATTTTGAGCAGGAACCGAACTTTACCGGTTTCAGGCGAAAATCTCGACAAGTAACTTTAAGGCTTGAGACCACTCTCAAACGATAGAGGAGGAAAAGCCAATTGCAGGAAAGGAAGCCCTAAGTTTCTCCGGCAACCCACTCCCGAGATATCGACCCTCAAACATTGAGTTTGACAGTTCGGCGGCCATCTTGCCTTTTTTCAAACTATAATATCTCGACGACTGGGTGGCCTGGAGACTCGCGGTTTGTTCCCTGCAGGAAGGCATAGGATTGACTAGCACATCCGGCACTTTTCGGGAATTTTCAGGAAAATTTACAACTGAAAATTCCTGAAAATTTTCGAGAGTTGAAAGTGGTCCCAATCGATTGCGTAGGTTAAGTTTAGGTAAGCCGTCGAAAACCCGGGCTTTCTGCGACGCCGGGAACCGGAGATATCAGCGACCAAAGTTCAACTTTGACAGCTCCCGCCGCCATTTTGGAAAATTTCAAACAGCGATATCTCCCGAACGAAGGGTCGCAGAGGATCGTGGTTTTCAGTGCGGATATTAGTGGGGTCGACAGCAGGTGAGGGAGAGGTTTTCAGGACCCTCCAGCTATTTCCAGGAAACTGAAAACTGAAAATTTTTCCCTCCCTGAAAGTGATTCCACTGGATAGAGCTCCTCGAGCCGAGAAAAACGAGCCCAGGCACGGATCTCTAGGACCGGCGGAAGCGGAGATACAAACAGATACCGAATCTGGAAACCGGTTTTAGTACCGAAACCAGAAACTTTGTACTGCTGTAGCTCCGAAACCAGTGGTAATAGTAGAGCCGTGTTTGGTATCGTTAAAAAGGGCTGAAGGAGGGCTATCTCGTGAGCCCCACAAATCGACTCTACATAGAGTCGAAATTTCTTCTGAGTTGGAAATTACAAATAAGTATACAGAAGGAGACAGAGACCCCCTCTAACCCAATTTGGGGAGATAAGAGTACGATAGAGTCTGCGACTCTACATAAAAGAAATTTTTTTTTTGTAAAGTTATAGTATATAAGCTTTTTCTTCACCTCTTCTTTACCCCTTTCTAGTGTAAGCAATTGATAACCGTACTGGTACGGGATAAAATAACTGCTAGGACTATTATTATATTGTGTGTCTTTCCCTCCCTCCCTTCTTAAAGGACTTCGTGTCTTCTTCATCACGACAAGATGATGTCCGGCTTCAGAACACCCGCCAAGAACCCAGCCCCCAAAGCCTCCCCCCCAAAGCCGGAGAAATCCGGACCTTTACCATCAGTGAGGCGGAGCATTGGGGACTGGGAGCTTGGTAAGACGTTTCGGCTATCGCCAGAAAACACAAACCAGACGACCTCGATGACTTTGACGGACCCGAAGGCTCCAAGAGCCACGGGGGCCACAACAGCCTCGACAGCCCCGACAGTCTCGACAGCTCCGACGGTCCTGACGGCACCGACCGTCTTGACAGCCCCAACGGTCCCAACAGTCTCGACAGCGACACAAAAACCCCGGACAAAAGCTCAGGACGCGAAATCATCTAAGCCGCTGTTGTCACCAGCTAGAGACGACAAAAAGAAAAATTACACAAGTCGTGTTGAGGAAGCAAAAGCCAACAACAACAGGGCAAAGATGCGCCTCGCCGAATCGGGCAACATAAAAACCATCATAAAGGTAGAGGTGACACAGGCTATTGAGCGATTATATACCTTGGTGAAGGAAGCGGAAGCAGAGTTGGAAAGGGAGAGAGGAAAAGGAGAAAAGTCCGAAAAGAGCAGCGCGCTCCCCAGCGTGTCGGAGACAAGCCCAAGAGCTGATAGAGAGGAGCAAATGGTGGACAGGATGGAAAACCTGCTGAAGGAAAATGAAAGAAAGCAAGGTGAGTACGTAGAAAAATTGGAGGAACAGACTAAAATTATCCGAGACAACGCTCTAAAGATAGACGAGCTAAAGGCCGAGCTGAGGGCTGGCTTTGAGTCCCAAAAAACAGTGATAGAGGGGATGACCATAGCGGCAACAACATATGCCAGTGTGGCAGCGGGGAAACCTACGGAAGCTCCAAATGCCAGACCAACGGCAAGGAGCACCCTGCACTCCGTCGTGGTCACCTCCAAAAACGAAACCGAAACAGGTGAGGAAGTCCTGAACAAAATAAGGAAAGCAACTGATGCCAAGGAGGGATGGATTAGGGTGGAAAGGGTAAGGAAGGCAAAGGATAGAAAGGTACTCATGGGATTCGGAACTAAAGGGGAGAGGGATAAATTCCGAGAGAGGATGGAGAGCCAGGGAGTCGACCTCACCGTAGAGGAAGTGAAGAACAAGGACCCGCTTTTGGTCCTTAGGAGCGTCCTCTCGGTCAATACGGATGAGGACGTTCTAAAAGCTCTTAGGAACCAGAATCGGGATGTTTTCCATGACCTCGGCGAAGAGGAAGACCGAGTGGCAATCAAATACCGGAAAAGGGCCAGAAACCCTCACACGGGACATATAGTGATCAGCGTCTCACCCATCATCTATCAGAGAGCATTAAAAAGGGGAAATGTCCACATAGATCTCCAAAGAATTAAAGTGGAGGACCAGTCCCCGCTGGTGCAGTGCACTCGCTGCTTGGGATTTGGTCACGGCAAACGCTTTTGCACAGAACTAGCCGATCTATGTGGCCATTGTGGAGGACCCCACCTAAAAACTGAGTGTGAAGAGTGGTACGCTAAAGTACCGCCCCGATGCCACAACTGCACAAAGGCGAACTTGGGAAACGCAGAGCACAACGCATTCGACCTTGTATGCCCTCTACGACAGAAATGGGACAACATAGTTCGGTCAACGGTGGCCTACCATTGCTGAGGGCTCCATAAAGGCACAAACGCCCTACCGGGTAGCGCAGGCAAACCTCCAGAGGAAGAAACTAGCCACGAATGAGTTACTTGTAGAAGCGGAAAGGCGAAAAATCGCCCTTGCGCTTTTGCAGGAACCCTATGTGGGGGCTGGCAAAGAAATGAGGAACCACAGAGGAGTGAGAATCTACCAGAGCGACGGTGCTGAAGAGGGTGTTGTAAAGGCGGCAATAGCCGTATTCGATGATGATCTTAATGTTGAACAACACCCAAAACTCACCACAAATAACATCGTGGTGGTGGGGATTAGCACCGTTGCTTGGAGGATTACACTCGTGTCCATTTATTTCGAGCCAGATCAGCCCATTGAACCCTACCTGGAACACCTATCCAAAATAAGAAAAGAAATAGACTCGAATATGTGGATCATAGGAGGTGACGCCAACGCCAAAAGTGTATGGTGGGGTAGCCCACAGACGGATTATAGGGGTGAAGACCTGATGGGAACCCTCAACGAGCTCAACCTTAACGTGCTCAATACTGGAAACATCCCGACCTTCGATACCGTGAGGGGAGACAGGCGCTTCAGCAGCTTCGTTGACATAACAGCTTGCTCAACAGAGATGCTGGACCTGGTTGACGACTGGAAGATCGACGAGGGTCTCACGAGTTCGGACCACAATGGGATTCTCTTTAAAATTCAGCTCAAAAAATCAGCAGGTATCAAAATACAAAGAACCACAAGGTTATACAACACCAAAAAAGCAAATTGGGCCGATTTTCATGAGAAACTCGGACAATTATTGCAAGAAAACCAATTAATTAAATCATATATAGAAACAATAGATACAAAAGAAAAAATTGAAGAAACAGTAAATAAATTAACACAAATAATAATAGAAACATGTAAAACAACCATACCACAAAAGAAAAATAAAGAGAACTCCAAACTACCATGGTGGTCGCCAGAACTCGAAGAGATGAAACGATCAGTCACCACCAGGAAGCGCAGAATCCGCTGTGCAGCCCCAGTAAGACGAGATAGGGTCGTGAAAGAGTACCTTGAAGCAAAGGAACACTATGAAAGTCAAGCAGCAAAAGCTCAAGTTGAGAGTTGGAAAGACTTTTGCAAGAAGCAGGATAAGGAAGGGCTCTGGGAAGGTATATATAGGGTTATAGGCAGAGTCACAAAGAGAGTGGAGGACGTACCTCTGGAGAAGAATGGCGAAACCCTGAGTGCAAAAGAGTCGGTGAAGTTGCTGGCGGAGACCTTTTATCCAGAGGACTCTGCTAGTAGCGATGACGACCACCACAGACAAATCCGCATGAAGGCAGCCGCAGTGAATGATGGCGAGCAAAATGGAACTTGCGAGCTACCCTTCACGATGACTGAACTAATGTGGTCGTGCGAGTCGTTTAACCCAAAAAAGGCACCAGGCGCTGAGGGTTTCACGGCTGATATATGTTCCCACACCATTCGAGGAAACCCAGAGATGGTCCTTACTCTACTAAATAAATGTCTCGAGTATCACTATTTCCCTAAGAGCTGGAAAGAGGCAACGGTGGTTGTCCTCAGGAAACCGGGAAAGGACAACTATACTAGCCCAAAATCGTATAGACCGATAGGATTGCTGCCAATCTTCGGAAAGATCTTAGAGAAGATGCTGGTTGCCAGGCTAAAGTCCCACCTATTACCGAGGACCAGTACCTGTCAATATGGATTCATGCCGCAGCGCAGTACGGAGGACTCCCTATATACCCTTATGCAGAGAATCAAGAAAAAACTAGGCGAAAAGAAGATCGTCACACTGATCTCGCTGGATATAGAGGGGGCCTTCGATAGCGCATGGTGGCCCGCCATCAGGGTCCGACTGGCCGAGGAAAACTGCCCCGTTGGTCTGAGACAAATGATGGACAGTTACCTAAAGGACAGAAGCGTCACGGTGCGGTATGCGGGTGAACAGCATGGTGTGGCAACTAGTAAAGGCTGCGTGCAAGGGTCGATAGCAGGACCCATCCTCTGGAATCTGCTGCTGGACCCACTGCTCAAAAGCCTCCAAAGCAGGGGCGACTACTGCCAGGCGTTCGCGGACGATGTAGCACTTGTAGTCGATGGAGACACCGCAATGGAAATCGAGGCCAAGGCCAACTCAGCTCTCGAACATGCTCGTGAATGGGGAGTCAGAAACAAATTGAAATTCGCGCCGCACAAGACCAATGCAATGCTCATTACACGGAAATTGAAGTACGACACCCCACGCCTGTGCATGGGCGGGACAAACATAGAGATGGTCAAGGAAATAAAAATGCTAGGTGTTACCATCGATGACAAGCTCACTTTCAACGCACATGTCTCGAACGTCTGCAAAAAGGCAGTGGGAATCCACAAGCAGCTCTCCAGAGCGGCAAAGGCAAGCTGGGGACTTCACCCCGAGGTTATTAGGACCATATACGTAGCGACTGTGGAACCAATAATCCTGTACGCCGCAAGCGTATGGGCCCCGGCCGCAACAAAAATAAGCGTTCAGAAGCAGCTGGCAGCGGTGCAACGAGGGATAGCGCAAAAGCTGTGCAAAGCGTACCGCACTGTCTCCCTTAACTCTGCGCTCATCCTGACAGGGGTGCTCCCTCTTGACCTCCGAGTCCGCGAGGCGGCCTCGTTATACGAGGCCAAAAGAGGCGTACCCCAGCCAGGGTTGGGTGACTGGGAGGTGGAGAGGATGGCGCCAGCAGAAGAAATGCCTCATCCCGCGGAACGCGAAGAACTGAAACTGACATGCCTGACAGACCAAAACGACGTTAACAATTACAGTAATTACGAAGTGCGAATTTACACTGACGGTAGTAAGATCGGGGGCGGAGTCGGAGCCTCACTGTCTATATGGCGGGGTGAAACCGAGATAAAAGCCCGACAACTGACTTTACCTAAGTTCTGCACTGTCTACCAGGCGGAACTTCTGGCTATTTGCGTGGCCGCAAGAGAAGTTAAGAACAACAAAGCAAACACGTTTGGAGTCTACAGCGACTCCATGGCAGCCCTCCAAACCATCCAGAACTATAGTTGCCTCCACCCCTTAGCAGTCGAAGCGAGAGATAATATAAGAGCAATATCCCACCAAGGCAAAACTATCGCTTTGCATTGGATAAAAGCACATGCGGGGTTGGAAGGTAATGAAAGGGCGGATGAACTCGCCAAGAGAGCAGCTGCAGACTCCAAACGTAAGCGTGATTATGACCAGTGCCCGGTTTCATTCGTCAAGCGAAACATTCGTATGGCGACGCTTGACGAATGGAATCGGAGATACACGACAGGCGAGACAGCCTCAACAACAAAGTTGTTCTTCCCGGATGCGGTGGCGGCGTACAGGACGGTGCGCAAAATCGAATTCACGAATCCAATGACACAGCTAATGACAGGGCATGGTGGATTCTCCGAGTACTTACACAGATTTAAGTGCAAGGAGAACCCATCATGCATATGTGAACCCGGCAAACCGGAGAGCATTCCGCATTTAATAGCGGAGTGCCCTCAGTTTAGCACACAAAGGCACGATATAGAAAATAAGATTGAGGAAGGGATTGAGATAGAAAATATCAGTAAAATAATGCAAAACAAGACTATTAGAGATACGTTCTTAGAATATTGTGGAAAAATTGTAAGAATAGTAATAAATAGAAATAAGTAGATATAGGATAAACAGTGTATATTATAATAATAAACATGATGTTTATCTGGAGTAAACAAGTATAGCTCTAATGTAAAAGACAATGCAATATGTATAATAAACAAAAAACCACCTATGTAAAATCTACTCCCGACCCATAGTAATAAGGTTAATAAGCATAAAATAATAGAATAAGGAAACAAAAATGTGAATAGCGTAGAGTAAACAGAAAAAACTTACAAAGAGAGAAATGTAAAACCCGAACCACCTTGAATGGACAACAACTTGTATTCTTGATTATTTACAACCCCCAATGGAAAGACCACCAAGTACAACCCCTAAAACAATAAAGGAAGAAATAAATATATAGTATAGAACAGGCAAACGTAGCTGGGAGTCCCACCCAGAAAAAGCAATGCAAGACGATGAATGAAAGAAAGATAGTATGAAGCATGAAAGTGCGAGAAGAATAAAAGCGAGAACTGGAATGAAAGATACACGCTAACATAGGCTCCGATCATGTTGGAGGATACAGAGAAAAAAAAAAAAAAAAAAAAAAAAAAAAAAAAAAAAAAAAAAAACCTAACCTAACCTAACCTAACCTAACCTAACCAACCAGAGAAGTGGTGAAGCACAGGGAAAAAACGTTTGGGGTCTACAGCGACTCTATGGCGGCACTCCAGACCATCCAGAATCACGGATGCCTCCATCCCCTAGCAGTGGAAGCAAGAGAAAATATGAAAACAATATCTCTCCAAGGAAAAATATTGATTTTGCATTGGATTAAAGCACACGCGGGGTTGGAAGGGAACGAGAGAGCGGATGAGCTTGCAAAAGGAGCAGCTGCAGACTCAAAACGAAAACCAGACTACGATCAATGTCCGATCGCATACGTAAAGCGACGCCTGCGTATGGCAACGCTTGACGAATGGAACCACAGATATAAGTCAGGCGAAACCGCATCTACAACTAAGCTGTTTTTCCCGGACATAGTGGCGGCATACAATGTAATTCGCAAAATGGAACCAACAAATGTTACGACGCAGCTTATGACAGGGCACGGAGGATTCTCTGAATACCTAAACCGCTTTAGGTGCAAGGAGAGTCCCTCGTGCATCTGCGACCCGGCAAAACACGAATCAGTTGAACACATACTACTGGAATGTCCGATACATGCAAAAGAACGATTTGATTTCGAACAAAGAACAGCGACCAACCTAACATCCGAGGTAATAAGGGAACTAATTTCAGGAGAAAATAAAGAGGAGTTTGTAAAATACTGTATAAAAATTGTAAAAATAGTAATCAATAGAAACAAAACTAGATAAGAAAGTTATGTTTGATTAATATAATAAGTATATTAAAATAAACATAAAATAATAGAATAAGGAAACAAAAAAATGTAAATAGCGTAGAGTAAAAATTACAGAGAGAAATGTAAAACCCGAACCACCTTGAATGGACACAACTGTATTCTTGATTATTTACAACCCCCAATGAAAGGACCACCAAGTACAATCCCTGAAACAATTAAAGGAAGAAATAAATATATAGTATAGAATAGGCAAACGTAGCTGGGAGTCCCACCCAGAAAAAGCAATGCAAGACGATGAATGAAAGAAAGATAGTATGAAGCATGAAAGTGCGAGAAGAATAAAAGTGAGAACTGGAATGAAAGATACACTGCTCACATAGGCTCCGATCATGTTGGAGGATACAGAGAAAAAAAAAAAAAAAAAAAAAAAAAAAAAAAAAAAAAAAAAAAAAAAAAAAAAAAAAAACCTAACCTAACCTAACCTAACCTAACCTAACCTAACCTAACCTAACCTAACCTAACCTAACCTAACCTAACCTAACCTTTTTTTTTTTTTTTTTTTTTTTTTAAGAGGGGAAAATGCTTTACGCATACCACCCGGCGCGGGGACGGGCCGGGATGGTTATGTGGGACTCCCTGTTGTGGGCTAATGAGGCCCCAGGTGTACCCACTAAAAACCCCTCTATTGGCCGCCTCGAGGCTATAAGGCGGGGCACGGGGAACGACCGAGATCACGCTTCCGAAACCCCGCCAGCCGCTGTCCGAACTGCGGACTCATCCTCGGAGGAAGTACTCCTCTTCAGCTTGGAGTACGCCCTTATTTGGCGTACTAACCATCCCCGGGACCCTCGTGTAGGCGGCAGACGTCCCCGAGCCTGCCGCCCACGGGTACCGTTAAGGGGGAAGTCGACGGACGCACGCCAAACGCCTCCGTCCTACGCGCTTGCGGCGCATCGGATGGGAGGCCGGGTCTTCTTCCCTTTCTCTTTCCGCGGTCTCTTTTCTTGCCATTACGGCTTCGCAGAAAGAGACCACCGCTTTCCATGATCTGTCGCTGTCTGCCATAGTTTTCACCACGGCAGGCAGGGAGAGATCGCGCCCCACTACTGCCACGAGTGTGGCCCGCTGTTCTGTCCAAGCTGGGCATAAACCTAACCTAACCTTTTTTTTTTTTTTTTTTTTTAGAGGGGAAAATGCTTTACGCATACCACCCGGCGCGGGGACGGGCCGGGATGGTTATGTGGGACTCCCTGTTGTGGGCTAATGAGGCCCCAGGTGTACCCACTAAAAACCCCTCTATTGGCCGCCTCGAGGCTATAAGGCGGGGCACGGGGAACGACCGAGATCACGCTTCCGAAACCCCGCCAGCCGCTGTCCGAACTGCGGACTCATCCTCGGAGGAAGTACTCCTCTTCAGCTTGGAGTACGCCCTTATTTGGCGTACTAACCATCCCCGGGACCCTCGTGTAGGCGGCAGACGTCCCCGAGCCTGCCGCCCACGGGTACCGTTAAGGGGGAAGTCGACGGACGCACGCCAAACGCCTCCGTCCTACGCGCTTGCGGCGCATCGGATGGGAGGCCGGGTCTTCTTCCCTTTCTCTTTCCGCGGTCTCTTTTCTTGCCATTACGGCTTCGCAGAAAGAGACCACCGCTTTCCATGATCTGTCGCTGTCTGCCATAGTTTTCACCACGGCAGGCAGGGAGAGATCGCGCCCCACTACTGCCACGAGTGTGGCCCGCTGTTCTGTCCAAGCTGGGCATATAGCCAGAGTATGTTGTGACGTGTCTTCGGCAGCACCACACTCGTGGCATATTGCCGTCGGTTCTCGGCCCAATCTGTTGCACAGATATCGACCGAAACACCCGTGTCCTGAGAGGACCTGCGTCACCCGGAAAGTCATGGAGCCATGTTTCCGGTCAAGCCATTGTTTAAGGACCGGACGTATTGCCTCTATGGTATGGTGGCCAGCAATTGGATGCGCCAGTCTCTCCTCCCAGCTTGCCACCATTTCCAGATGAGCTGCTTCGCGCCGTCCATCTATTTCCCTTGGTGCTGGTGGCTCATCCCTCTCACGCGTCTCCTCGCGCCAGTGGTAAACAGCCGCGAGGGCTCTTGCATCAAGGTCCCAGGGCAAGGATCCCGCTAAAGCACACGCACCGTCCGTAGATATAGTACGGTATCCCCGAATTACCCGCAGCGCCATTGCTCTTTGAGCTTTTCTCAGCTGGGTAATGTTTTGCCTTCCAAGGGCGTCAGCCCAGACGGGTGCGCCATATAAGGCCATGGAGCGCACGACTCCCGTATACAAACGGCGGCATGAGGCTTTGGGCCCTCCCAAATTCGGGAGTATACGCCCTAGAGCCGCCGCTGCACTGAGCAGTTTTGGAGCCAAGCCTTCGAAATGGGCCCGAAAGTTCCATTTGCTGTCGAGTGTAACGCCGAGGTAGCGCAGAGTCGGCCTGACAGCAATCGGGACCCCGCCTACTACGATCTGGGCTCCTACCGGGGGACCTCTGCGGTGGCCATAAAAACAGATGGCCTCGGATTTTTGTAGGGCGACTTCCAGGCCCAACCGCCTTATTCGGCTGACAACGTGGGCAACGCCCGCAGTTGCCAGAATGGCCGCGTCGCGAAAACTGGGCCCGCGGGCCGTCACCAACGTATCATCGGCATAGCAAAACATGTCGACTCTAGGAAGGTTTGCCCCCCGCAGGACCCAGTCGTAGCCAACATTCCAGAGTAGCGGGCCCAAAACCGATCCCTGAGGGACACCGCACTCCATCCTTTTCTGTCCCCAATTTCGTTGCCCAGGCCAGGTTACAAATCGCTCACTTAAATAGGCTCTGATGATATGGGCCAGGTGAGGAGGGACTCTGTGGTAGCGCAAAGCCTCATTTACAGTTTCCCAGGGCATGGTGTTGAAGGCGTTGGCTATGTCTAGCGACACAGCCAAGACGACCTCGCCCCGAGAAACAGACTCCTGTGCCAGCCTTTTGACTTGCAGGATCGCGTCCACTGTGGAACGGCCGCTCCTGAAGCCGTATTGATTTCCGGCCAGGTCTGGACCAACCCCTTGCAAATGCTTGATGAGGCGGGACGCTATGATGCGCTCGAATAGCTTCCCCACCTCATCAAGCAAAACAATCGGCCGGTACGCCGAAGGCGAATCAGCCGGACGACCCTCTTTCTTTAGCAGGACCAGTTTTCCTAATTTCCACTCTACTGGGAAGCGGCCCTGCTCCAGGCATGCCGTGAAAAGACGGATAAGTCGCGGCTCCAGCTCTTTCAACGCGAGGGCCCAAGCGCGGCCAGGGACTCCATCTGGACCAGGGGCAGTGTTCTTGGCTCGCATCTTAATCACTGCTACGCCGAGTTCAGCTGTTGTTACAGGTGGCACTTCAGCTTCCTCCACTTCGTCTGCTCGTGGTGGTGCCATTGTTGGCGGCCTGTTGTTTGCTCCCCTAGGGAACAATGCCGAGACCACTTCGCTGACAAACTCGGGTTCCAATGTTTGGGTGAGCGGGGGGCCCCCGGAGCGCAATTTGTTTCTGACGAGCTTGTAAGGCCGACCCCAAGGGTCCGCATTCAAGGTGTCGAGGAATGCTTCTCTCGCAGCGTCCTTGGCATTTCCTATGGCGGCTTTTAGGGACTTCTTTGCCTCCTTATATAAGGCGTAAAGGTTCCTTTCTGCGTCTTCGTCTGTTCGTCGGCGCCTCTGCCTTGTGTACCGACGCCGCGCGGCTGTACAGTCCTTGCGCATCTGGGCAAGCTCGGCAGTCCACCAGTACACCTTCCTTTTTTGTGGTGGAGGCTTGGCCCGGGGCATCGCCGTATCGCATATTAGTGTCATGGCATCCCGGAACCAGGATGCTTCCGTCTCCACCACTATTTCACCTTCTGGCGAAGGGAGCCAAGCCTGTACAATAGCCGCCTCTAAGAGAAGGTCCCGGTTCATTTTACCGAGAGCCCATCTCGGACCTCCGCCGCCAATCAGTAGCCTGCAGTTTTGGCCGGCTTGTGCTAATGGGGATGTGGAGACGTCGTAGCGAATGTACAGGTGATCCGACATCGTCTCCACGTTTTCCAGTACCCTCCAATCGAGGACACGGCGTGCCAGGGCGGCATTTGTGAAAGTCAGATCCACTATTGATCCGCCTTGTTGCCGCACGCACGTGTTAGCGACTCCCTGGTTGGCTAGGGTCAGCCCTGACGCAAGTGCCCACTCTTCGACGACCTCACCACGCACGTCCGTCGCCGGCGAACCCCACGCAGTGGACTTCGCGTTAAAATCTCCCGCGACGACCACTGACCCTCGGCCATAAAGCTGGCTAACTCGGGCGCCTACCTCCGCCAGGAACCGTTCGAATTCGGCCAAACAGCGATTTGGAGAGAAGTAGATGCCGACAAAAGTGACACGTTCATATTTTGCCGACACATAACCTTTCCCCCTTATCACGCTTTCGAATGTGCCTGGACCTTCTCCTGCCACCAAGGCGACCACTCCGTCTATGTCTGACACCCAATCGCTTCGCGGTGGGACCCAATACGGCTCAGCCGCAACTGCTACATTAATACTCCACTGAGCCAGGGACTGGACAAGCAGATCTTGAGCCCTGGCGCAGTGATTGAGGTTCGTTTGCAACACTTTTGTTGTCATTTTAATTGTCGGCGATTGCAGTGTCCATCTCGGCTTCTTCCACCGCACCGGTGGGGGGGCTAACATTCTGGGAGGGGGCTCGGGGGCCATCGCCAGCGCGTTTGGTCTTCTTTGGGTTGGAGTTGGTGCACGCTTTGGACCCTATTTTATGGTCCGCAGGTTTTCCCGCAGCATGACACAGAATACATTGTGGTGATCCAGAACAAGCTGACCTCTTATGTCCTGGTTGACCGCAGTTGTAGCAGCGGTCACTGTGGTCTACGGACGCTGTGCATTGGACCCCAACGTGCCCCATCTGCAGGCAACGGAAGCACCTCATGGGTCTTTCTTCAAGAAGGCTGACTTTAGCCGAGAGGCCCCAACCGAGTTGAAGGCGACCAGCCTGAGTGACCTTCTTGGCTGCCGTAAGAGGGCAGCGCACCCACAGAGTGCCAAGTCCTCTAAAGCCTCGACGTACCTCACCGGTCTTTACCAGTTCTGCCGAGCACTCGCCGACGCTGGCGATCGCGGCTACTATCACCTCCGGCGATATTGAGTCGTCCAGCTCTGTCAACCGGAGCTCTGCGCATTTAACAGGTCTTGATACCCGAACAGCTTCTGGACCCAGCTTTTCCTTAAGCGCTCTGGCCAATTGGTCGGCCTTGTCACCACTGGTTGTTCCCGGGACCTCTAGAACTGTACCCCCAGTGATTGCACGCTTGATCCGCAATGCAGTAATGCCGAGTCCAGCCAAGTCGACCCTGCTCTTTGCCTCCGTAAGGACGTTCGCATACGTCACCCCCTTTTCTAATGCCTCTGGGAGCAGTGTCAGAACCACCGCTGAAGAACGCGGTGGTACCAGTTTGCGTACCTTCTTTGGTTGCTGTTTCTGTTTCGGTTGTGTTTTGGAAACAGCATTCTTTTTCTTTTTGCCCTTGGACTTTGGAGCGCCGACCTCTTTGGGCTCATTGGATGTTTTCTTGATCTTGGCATTTCTGCCTCGTACCTTTTTCCAATTTTCGGGCGCAGGTTTAGGCGCGGAAGTCGTTGGTGGCTCCTTAGGGGTTTGTCTGGCTGCGGCCGCTTCCTTGGCAGCCAGACTGGCTTTTTTGGGTTTCGCTTTTGTTTCAGCCTTTTGTTTTTCGTCGTCGGGAAAGGGAGAGGCAGCTGTCACCGTTTCCGTTACTGATAGGGATTGGGAGGTCGTAGTGCTGTGGTCTTGATCCTCCGATGGTGTCCTATCGGCTGCTAATGCAGGTCGGAGCCTGGGCTCCGGTAGCAGACGGCATTCAATGCCGTCCATGCGTGCATTAAGCATTTTGCTGAGCTGGTCGTGAGTGGATCTCGAGACCTCTTCTACGAGCCGGCGAATGTCTGGCTCAGCTAATGCAGCAGGTTGGCTTCGGATTTCTTGCACCTGCCTACGAACCTCCGCTAGCTGGCAAGTGAGCCGCGCGTTGGCTGCTTCTAGGCGAGCAACCTCCTCTGTCGCAGTTCGCGTTCTCAGCTCCTCGAAGGCACCCCTAATAGTCGTGATTGAGTCATTTAGAATTTTTTGGTGCGTGCCTTTTAGATGGCCCGATGTGTCAATCACATGCTTCACAGCATTTAGGGCATCCTGGACCTTCGACTCAATGGCAGTCCCTGTAAGGTCCTCCTGGCAACGGCCAGGCGAACCTGTGGTTTGCGGCCGGCCCCTACCCCTGCCCCGTTTGGGTGTCACCTTCAAATATTTGTTGCGCAATGGTGTGCCTTCCTGGCTGCAAGCCCCAAGATCGCTCTCGGAGCCAGAGGTACCGCCATCTTTGCCCTGTTTACACCAGTGCTTTCCGGTGGGGATACCATCCTTCATAACCACACCCGCCACCTCTTTAATTGTCTCCTCATCGCTTTGGTGACCTGGAGTTCTCTTACTTGTGTCACCCTCTACCGGGATCCTCTTAGCTTCTACGGCCTGGTCCCCATTGCTATGTTTGCCGCTTCTAGTCGGCTCAGAGGGCCCAACCGTCATGCTCCTCGCATCAAGCTCGACCTCCGCCTCCTTTGCACCGACGCGGGCATCCGTCTCTTTCTCCCTGGGGGCTCCAGCCTCCGACCCCCTCCTAGTACTCTTCAGAGTAGGTGCCCGGGCTACAAGCTCGCGATCGCAGCGGGTTAGAAGCACCCGTAAATCTGGGAGCGATCTCCTCCATTTAGCCAAAGCCTCTGCTTTCGCCGAGGGTTCGGCTGCAACTTCCGTGCACGAAATCACCGCCTTTGCACTACGCACATCCGACACTCCACTCTGTGAGAAGGCTGCTGCCATTGACGACCCGGCCGTGGATTCCGTGAGTTGTGGGGTGGGCTTGGGTTCCTCACGCTTCAGCTTCGGGGATTCAGTTTTGTCCCGGGCCACCCTTGCGTAGTGGCCGCGCCCTCTCTTATTTGGTCCAGAGCTAGGCCTCGCTCCGGGGTCGGAAGCGTCATCACTGGATACTTCCGACCCCTTATCCTCGCTCAGCAGCCGCTTCCGTACATTTCCGGGTCGGTTTGAGGCGGGGGTAGGCAGCGACCAGTCGGAATCAGCTGTCTCGGTATCGGCATCCGTCGCCATCGTCAGAGGCGAATAGTAATCCTCTTCACTAGGAAGGTCGCGAGTGTCTACTTTCGCAGGGGAAAAGAACTCCTCCCTACCTGGGGAGAGCGTATCCGGCGCACCACGAGCCCTCCTCCCACAAAACACCCTCGTGAGAATTGGTGTGGGTGACCGCACGAACTCCTGCGGTGCCACGGGTGCCTCCTTCTCTCCGTCCTCGATATCAGGGACGGTGTGGCGTATAAAACGCCCCCATTGGTCCCGAATTGGGCGAAACTCCATAATTGGGGGGTTTGAAGAGGGTGCCTTCGCACCTTCCTCGTCCCCTCCTCCGCGTAATCTAAGTACTAATCCGCTTGCATCGTTGTCCAGTAAGCATTTGCCATGGTCGTCGTATGTATCTGTCCTTGAGCGGTGTGCCCCCCCAGAATACGGTGGGCGGCATGTCACCACAGCGCGGGCACTTACCCGTTCTGTGGTGACACAGAGGATTGGAACCTCCTGGGGTAGTTTTTCCCATCTCTGGCCACTCATGATTTGCTATTTTTAGGGGGTATGCCCCCCCTTCTGACGTTCGTGACTGGGCTCCCCCCAGCCACGCATCCCATCGGCACGCCAGTCACACCTTGGGATTGGGGATTTTTTATAGTGGTTAACTCCACGTGACCTTCCTCTCAGTGAGGCAGGTCCCCGGTCCGCACATTGCGGGTTACGGGTTGCCCGACGGTGGCCGAAGCCACAACGCCGCACCGGGCGGTCTGCGCCAACCCACGGCAGCTCGTTTCCGAGCACCGACTCCGTCCCAGTGGGACCTGGCGTCTCACACTGTGCCCTCTGCTGGTTTCAGAGGGACACGCGGAGCCGCACATCGGGACCCCTCTCCTCAGGCCTGTCCGGTTTGGGAGGCCCTGTCCGGCATAGCCCTGAGGATCATTGGAGCACACAAACACGGCATTAAAGCCAACGCAGGAGAAAACTCGACTGCCATTGCCACGACTGTGACTGGTAGTTCGCAGAGAGAGAATAGCTTACGCGCAACTGAGCGGCTATCCTCCCCCTCCCAGGGTGCACCACAAGGAGGTCTACCAGCCCTGCACCCCTAACAACAAACCTGCAAACCTAACCTAACCTAACCTAACCTAACCTAACCTAACCTAACCAACCAGTCACGTGCCACCCTGCGTCGTAGCAACATCTTTTCCGCCGAGCTCCGCAGTTAAAAATTCGTGGACGTGGCAATTCTTACCCGATCGGGACAAAATAAACGTCAGTGTGTGCGGAATAGTGCGGCCGATCTATTGGATTACAGTGAGTGTACGGCAGTGCTCAGTGAAAACCGCAAAGTGCAATAAACCACGTTTTTAGAGGTTAAACACCTTCAAACAGCCGTCTACAGCCTCACAGGACATCGGTATCGCTACTTGCGATACATCGCCGGAAGCGCCTCAACGAGCCCCACAATTTGACACCCCGCACGCCTCCGGGCGACACACCGTTGGAGCACAAAAGCCAAAAAAACAAAAACCACGTGGCGGCGTGGTCGAAGATCCAGCGGTGTTCGGCTGATTCTGACGACGCAGCAAGAAGGAACACATCTCCAGGACACGTACGGTACCTTTTTTGGAATTTTTGGACAGTCAGTTTTCAAGACATTAACTTTTCAAAATTAAAACTTTGAAGTGCAATAGTGAAAAATCTTCAGGCAGACGATATACTTTTCGCATTAGATCCTGTTGCGCGCTTACAAGAAGAAGAGTTCTACAAAGTTTGGAAAATTTTTGGACAATATTTCACATAAAAAATTTAGTTTAAATATATTTTTAGAGAAATTAAGTCTGCATAAAATATTTGTATTGTACGTGTCTGTATTATTATTGTCTATTGTAGGTGTATATTTTATCTTAATTTTGCAATTTTTTGTGTATTTTTATGTCAAGCGGTACCGGAGTTATCGAATTTTAACTCATTTTTGGCCTTAAATTCCAAATTAATAAAAAATATTGTTTTTTCTTCATAAAATCAGGTTTAGAATAGTAATACCACCTTGGGAAACCGAAAACCCGGACCCCGTAGCGTGTAAATTCAGCAGATACCGGTTTTTCCGCCATTTTATTTTTTCGATACCAAATTTCAAATAGGTTTTTCTCGGGTACCGTTTGACGTACAGATCTCGGATTTTCACCCTAGGCATAACTTTTTTACCAAGAACCGATATTTACCGGTTTTGGGTGAATATCTCAATAATTATTTTTAAGGACTGAGACCACTTTTAAAGAATAGAGGAGATAAGGCCAATAGTAGGAGAGAAAACCCGAACCTCCTCCGACCAACGGTTCCCAAGTTATAGGTCTTCAAACATTGACATTGACAGTTCGGCGGCCATCTTGCCTATTTTCAACTAACGATAACTTGGCAACCGAGGGTGCTAGAGACACGCGGTTTTCTTTGCAGAGAACACACGAGGCCAAACAACCGTCCCCAACGGTTTTCAGGAGTTTTCAAGACAATTTTGGACTGAAAATTCCTGAAAATTTTGGAGATCTGAAAGTGGTCCCAGACGCTAGAATAAGTCTAGCTTAGTAGCCCTAGCCAAAATCCAGGCTTTCTACGACCCCCGGAAGCGAAGATACGGGCGGTCAAAGTTCGACTTTGACAGTTCTCGCCGCCATCTTGGAAAAATCTAAACAGCCATATCTTCCTAACGGTAGGTCGTGGAGAGCTGCGGTTTTCAAGTCTCATACCAGCGCGGGGCCCTCTACGTGGAGACTCACCTTTCAGGACTCCTTCAGGACTTTCAGGAATTCATAAAGTCAATAAAATTTTCAGTCCTGAAGGGTGACTCAAAGGATAGGGCTTACCGAGACGAGAAAAACGAGCCCAAGCACGGTGGAATTGGCCGAAGGGTTCCCGAGTTACGGACAGATACCCAATCCGATACCGGTTTTGGGGACCGATACCGAAAATTTTGAACCGCCACTGCTCGGAAACCCGTTGGACTGGTCCGGTCGTGTTTGGTACCGTTGGAAAGGTCTCGGAGAGAGCTATCTTTTGGGTTTGGAATTTTGGCTCTACGTAGAGTTCAAAAATATAAACTAGATTTTAAGTAGTTTTAAGACTAAATATAGAGTCAGAGACTCTAGTAGCCTTATTTAGCAGTAGAAAGCCGACAGTAGAGCTGCGACTCTACATTAAGACACAACAACTTTCAATATTTCTAATATTTTCAATATTTTCTTCGCGCTTTAGACAGCACCCCCTCTTTACAGGGGTGATAAATAAACATATATACAATAGGGTAACTGACTGAAAGTCGGTCCTTATTGACTGACCCAGCAAAACCTCCAACAATGATAGGATTTAGAACACCGGTCAAAAAGGCCACCAAATCTCCGTCAAAAGACACGGCTAAGAGCCCGAACAAAAGTGTCAGAAGGAGCATTGACAAATGGGAAGCGGCTAGCGGGGATGTTACTCAGACTTTGATCCCCACAGTCATCCCAACAACATCGCAGGCTGGGCCTGCAGGAGTTCCACCCCAAACAAGACAAGCTATCCCAAACTCGGTGGAAAAAGGCCCGCAGCGGAGAGTAGCGGAGGCCAGGGCTCTGCTTGAGAAAGCAAAGGCCCAAATGAAGTTGTCAGGGAATATTAAAAGGGAAATAAAAGCCACCGTCCAGGAAGTAATTGAACAAATGTATAATATAGTGAAGGAATTGGCAAAGGACTTAAAAACAGAACAGGATAGAAAAGAGAGTTCCGGGAGGGTGGTGCCTGGAGCAACTGCTTCAGACACAACCTTCACGCTGGATGAGGAGCAAAACCGGCCTCCAAACACAACGAGAGAAAGAGAGGTAGACGAAAGGAGATGGACGAATGAAGAAGAAGCTCGAGAGATTAAAACTCTCATACAACGAAATACCTTGTTGCTAGAGGAAAACACAGCAAAAATGGACGAGCTGAAGGCCTCGATGGAGACCCAGCGGGAAACCCTAGAGAGGGTGGCGACGACCGCGACGTACGCAAGCGTAGCGGCGGCGGCCCCAAACACGGCGCAGGGTGCAGGACCAACCTCCAGGAGAGGTACTCTGCACTCGGTGGTCGTAACCTCGATGGACGAAACCGAAACGGGAGACGAGGTCCTCGGCAAGATAAGGAAAGCGGTGGACGCCAAGGACGGGTGGATCAAGGTGGAAAGGGTACGGAAAGCAAAAGATAGGAAAATCATAATGGGGTTGGCAACTAGGGAGGAAAGGGAAAAGATTAAAGAAAGGCTGGCGAAAGAGGGAACTAATCTCGTCGTCGAGGACGCGAAGAATAAGGACCCCCTTCTGGTCCTTAGGAGTGTCCTCACTATAAACTCCGACGAGGATATAGTGAGGGCTCTAAGGAACCAGAACAAGGGAATTTTCCGCGACCTCGAGGATGAAGAGAACAGGGTGGAAATTAAATACAGAAGGAGGACCCGAAACCCACATACTTGTCACGTTGTGGCCTGTGTCTCTCCCATAATATGGCAGAGGGCGACGGGGGTGGGAACCGTCCATTTGGACCTCCAACGCGTAAGGGTGGAAGACCAGACGCCATTGGTGCAGTGCACTCGCTGCCTGGGCTTCGGCCACGGCAAGCGATACTGCACTGCAGCAGCGGACTTATGCAGCCACTGCGGTGGTCCCCACCTACGCTCCGAGTGTGCTGACTGGCTCGCGAGAGTCCCTCCGAAGTGTCAAAACTGTGAAAAGGCCGAATTGGAAGACACAGAGCACAACGCGTTCAGTCTGGCTTGCCAAACACGCAAAAGATGGGACGAAATAGCAAGGTCGAGCGTGGCATATTGCTAAAGGCGCCCCTGGCAATCCAATACTTTACCAGCTTGCACAAGCTAACCTGCAGCGAAAGAAACTTGCCACTGAGGAGCTCTATGCAGAGGCGAAGCAGCGAGGTATCGCTGTCGCGCTTCTCCAAGAGCCCTATGTAGGAGGGGCAAAAGTGACAAGAAGCTACAAGGGAGTACGAATCTTCCAGGGCACTGGCGCGGGGGAGGGAACAGTAAAGGCTGCGATCGCCGTCTTTGACGACGACATTAAGGTAACACAATACCCGAAACTCACCACCGACAATGTTGTAGCAGTGAGCATCCAAACCAGTGCCTGGGAAGTCGTACTCGTTTCCCTGTATCTTGAACCAGACCAACCCATGGAACCCCACCTTGAACAACTTGAGAAAGTCGCAAAAGAACTAAAACCGCAGAGGTGGATAATAGGAGGAGACTTTAATGCGAAAAGCACCTGGTGGGGTAGCCCTGTAGTCGATGGCAGAGGGGAACAGCTGGCCACTACACTGGATGAGCTTGGCCTGAACATACTCAATAGAGGGGATACTCCAACATTCGACACCGTGAGAGGCGGCAAACACTACACAAGCTATGTTGATGTAACGGCCTGCTCCATTGACATACTGGACCTGGTAGATGACTGGAGAGTTGATCAGGGGCTGACAAGCTCGGACCACAACGGCATTATATTTAAAGTCAAGCTGACAAAACTGGTTGGCATAACGGTACAAAGGACAACAAGGAAATTCAACACTAAGAAAGCCAATTGGTCTGAGTTTTATGGAAAATTCAGAAAATTGCTGCAAGATCACAAAATAGTAAAATCAGAAATAGAAAGCTTAAACAACAATATAAAAATAGAAAAAGTAGTAACAGAATTTAACGCTGCAATAGAAGAAGCCTGTATATCGTCTATGCCTAAAAAGAAAGTCAAACAACAACTTACATTGCCGTGGTGGTCCGAGGAACTCGCCAAAATGAAAAAAGGGGTCGCTACCAGGAAGCGCAGGATAGGGTGTGCTGCCCCAGTCCGGAGGTCAAAAGTAGTAGAAGAGTACGTACAATACAAAGAAGAGTATGAAAGGGCAGCGGCAAAAGCGCAAGTGGACAGTTGGAAGGACTTCTGCCATAAACAAAGCAGAGAAGGGGTCTGGGAGGGCATCTACCGGGTAATTGGAAGAACCGCACGCAGGGAAGAGGACTCACCGCTAGAGAAGGATGGAGTAGTGCTCGATGCGAAGAGTTCAGTGCGCCTGCTAGCGGAAACTTTCTACCCCAAGGACTGTACCACTAGCGACAATGACTACCATCGTCAAGTGAGGGAGAGAGCCGACATTGTGAACGACGGGGAGCAAGATAACACTTGCGAACCCTCGTTCACAATGGCGGAACTGAAACGTGCGTACGACTCCTTCAACCCAAAGAAAGCCCCAGGGGAGGACGGCTTTACCTCTGATATTTGCCTTCACGCCATAGAAACGGACCCAGAGACGTTCCTTGCACTGCTTAATAAATGTTTAAGCCGAGGATACTTCCCTAGGGCTTGGAAAACCGCAACGGTGGTGGTCCTCCGAAAGCCTGGTAGAGGAGACTATACAACGCCCAAATCGTACAGGCCAATAGGACTGCTTCCGATCATGGGTAAAGTGTTTGAGAAGATGGTGGTGAACAGGCTAAAGTTTTACTTGCTGCCCCAAATGAGTGATCGCCAATACGGGTTCATGCCACAGCGCAGCACCGAGGACTCCCTTTATGCCCTAATGAAATACATACGAAAGAAATTAGACTCTAAAAAGATCGTAACACTAATATCACTGGACATAGAGGGGGCCTTCGATGGTGCTTGGTGGCCGGCTATCAGGTCCCGGTTGGCGGAAGAGAATTGCCCAGTTGAACTGAGACGCGTAATCGATAGCTACCTCACAGACCGAAGAGTAACAGTTAGATACGCGGGAGAGCAATACAGTCTGGACACCACCAAGGGATGCGTACAGGGATCGATAGCGGGCCCCATTCTGTGGAACTTGCTCTTGGACCCACTACTTAAAAGTTACGGGCAAAGGGGCGACTACTGCCAGGCATTCGCAGACGATGTCGTACTTGTCGTTGATGGGAATACCGCTCTGGAAATTGAAACGCGCGCAAACGCTGCTCTCGACCATGCTCGGGAGTGGGGTGTCAGTAATAAGCTTCGATTCGCACCGCATAAAACTAATGCAATGGTAATTACACGGAGGCTCAAGTATGACACCCCTCGACTGAGTATGGGCGGAACCAGCATCGCCATGGTAAAAGAGATGAAATTACTTGGTGTAACCATCGACGACAAGCTGACTTTTAACAGCCATGTTTCGAATGTCTGCAGGAAAGCGATAGCAGTCTATAAACAGCTATCTAGGGCTGCCAAGACAGACTGGGGGCTCCATCCTGAAGTCGTAAAAATAATATATGTGGCAACCGTAGAGCCCATCATACTGTATGCCGCTAGTGTTTGGGCGCATGCTGCAAACAAATTGGGTGTCCAAAAGCAGTTGGCAGTGGTGCAACGCGGAATGGCGCAGAAGATATGCAAGGCATACCGCACCGTGTCCCTCAACTCGGCGCTGGTTCTGGCGGGGATGCTCCCTCTTGACCTCCGAGTCCGAGAGGCGGCTTCGTTGTACGAAGCCAAGAAGGGAGAGTCTCTGCCTGCCCTGTGGCCTGGAGATAGAGAGGTGGAACAAATGGCATCCGCAACTGAAATGCCTCATCCTGCGGATCGCGAAGAATTGAGGGTGGTTCGCCTGGTGAACCAAGACGATGTGAACTCGAACAGTGAGTTCGATGTGCGAATATTTACCGATGGCAGCAGGCTTGAGGGCGGGGTTGGAGCCTCACTTTCTATTTGGAAGGGAGAAACCGAAACCAAAGCCCACAAGCTTGCTCTATCGAGATACTGTACGGTTTACCAGGCGGAGCTCCTTGCCCTGTGCAGGGCCACTAGGGAAGCAAAGAAGTATGCCGAGAAATCGTATGGAGTCTACAGCGACTCTATGGCAGCCCTTCAAACAATACAAAACCACAGTTGCCTACACCCCCTCGCTGTAGAGGCCAGAGAGAATTTAAAAGCTATGTCTCTCCAGGGTAAGGTAGTCACCCTACACTGGATTAAAGCTCACGCAGGGTTAGAAGGCAACGAGCGGGCAGACGAGTTGGCGAAAGGAGCAGCAGTAGGCTCCAAACGAAAGCCGGACTATGACCAATGCCCGGTTTCATTCGTCAAGCGTAGCATTCGCATGTCGACGCTTGACGAATGGAATCGGAGGTATAAGTCTGGCGAAACGGCTTCCATCACGAAGTTATTCTTCCCAGATGCAGTGGCGGCTTATAGGGTGACAAGGAAATCAGAGCCAAACAACCTAAAGACGCAGTTGATGACGGGACACGGTGGATTCTCTGAGTATTTAAACCGCTTCAAGTGCAAGGAGAGTCCATCGTGCGTCTGTGACAACAATACGCAAGAAACGGTGCCACATATAATATTTGAGTGTCCAGTTCATGATAGTGAGCGCTTTGATATGGAGCAAAAAATTAAAATTAGTATAACTGCCGACAAACTACACAACATAATGGCTAGTGCGGAAATGGACCAATTTATAGAGTTCTGCTTAAAAATTGTGAGAAGAGTCGTAAAAAGAAATAAAACTAGATAGAAATATATGTTTTTAAAATATAGTAAATATATTTAAGAAAAACATAAAAAAACCCAGTAGGAATAATCAAAAGAGAGAGCCAAACTCGTGTCATAAGAAACGCACAATATGTATATTAGATTTAAGATAATAATACAATAGCGAATATATGAAAAATGTAACATAGATAATAATATTAAATATAAGCATGTAATAAGAAATTGTATAAAAAGCGCTACCCATGCAGTGAGCACTCATGAATAAAGTTCAAACCCTGTGTTTCCTTATTTTTCCCGAATAGTAAGTAATAAGTAATAAGCTGATAGGTGGGACTACCCACATAAGGAACGAAAGAGATGAATGAAAGAAAGATCAAGTATGAAGTATGCTAGTACGAGAGGTATACAAGCGAGAACTGGTATGAATGAAAAACTAGCTAGGCAAAGTCTCCGATCATGTTGGAGGAGCACTGATAAAAAAAAAAAAAAAAAAAAAAAAAAAAAAAAAAAAAAAAAAAAAAAAAAAAAAAAAAAAAAAAAAAAACCTAACCTAACCTAACCTAACTCAAAACCTAACCTAACTCAAAACCTAACCTAACTCAAAACCTAACCTAACTCAAAACCTAACCTAACTCAAAACCTAACCTAACTCAAAACCTAACCTAACTCAAAACCTAACCTAACTCAAAACCTAACCTAACTCAAAACCTAACCTAACTCAAAACCTAACCTAACTCAAAACCTAACCTAACTCAAAACCTAACCTAACTCAAAACCTAACCTAACTCAAAACCTAACCTAACTCAAAACCTAACCTAACTCAAAACCTAACCTAACTCAAAACCTAACCTAACTCAAAACCTAACCTAACTCAAAACCTAACCTAACTCAAAACCTAACCTAACTCAAAACCTAACCTAACTCAAAACCTAACCTAACTCAAAACCTAACCTAACTCAAAACCTAACCTAACTCAAAACCTAACCTAACTCAAAACCTAACCTAACTCAAAACCTAACCTAACTCAAAACCTAACCTAACTCAAAACCTAACCTAACTCAAAACCTAACCTAACTCAAAACCTAACCTAACTCAAAACCTAACCTAACTCAAAACCTAACCTAACTCAAAACCTAACCTAACTCAAAACCTAACCTAACTCAAAACCTAACCTAACTCAAAACCTAACCTAACTCAAAACCTAACCTAACTCAAAACCTAACCTAACTCAAAACCTAACCTAACTCAAAACCTAACCTAACTCAAAACCTAACCTAACTCAAAACCTAACCTAACTCAAAACCTAACCTAACTCAAAACCTAACCTAACTCAAAACCTAACCTAACTCAAAACCTAACCTAACTCAAAACCTAACCTAACTCAAAACCTAACCTAACTCAAAACCTAACCTAACTCAAAACCTAACCTAACTCAAAACCTAACCTAACTCAAAACCTAACCTAACTCAAAACCTAACCTAACTCCGAACCTTACCTAACCACTCTTTTCGTCGAATGGCTGGGCTATTTGTAGAAAAATCTTAACAGCGTGATCTATTTGTGGCGATCTGAATAATAAGTGCCATCTAGCGGCCGATTTAAGAGACGTAGTAAATCGGTTGTCTATCCAAATGTAGCTCTATAGCTCTCATTTTAAAACGACTAGCTAAATTGCTCTAAAACTTTGTACTAATAATGGGTTAGGTATAGCCTACTTTCGCCTACCTACCTACCTATGCCTGTAATTAGTTTGTTGTTTTTTCAAATACCATAGGTAGAAAAATTCAGCGAATTTAAGTTTTTCATACAAAACGTTATTGCTTTATTTCTTTTGTGTTATAACCTGAAGATATATAGAAACTAATTACAGGCATATAGGTATGTCATTTGTACATTTGTCCGTTTAGGTATGCCAAAGTTAAAGTCAAAAATAAAACTATGTGACAAATACAATAATTTGGATAATCAGTAGGACAACAATAGTAATAAACTGAGTTATACATAAATTAATTGTTTTATTAGAAAACACAATTCCCCTAAGTAGGGCTCCACTGGACGTTGGATGCAGTATTAACAACAACTTGATAAAACCTCAGCAAAACCCGTACATCTAGCGCCCTCCAGTAGTGAGTAGCAAAACAAAAGATTTACCGATCAGACACCTAGATGGCGATAGTAACCGGTTTGCTTAAAGTATAAAGACATATGTAACTCCGTATAAGATAAAGGATAAAACGTGACTCGGAAATCAAGAAAAAGTCATTCTCGAATAGATGGCGCCACACCTTTGGAGTATACTCGGCTAGATGGCGTCGTTGACGACACCGTTTGATGTTTACACATATCAGTGAAAGAACATGGGTCAAAATCATATGGCGTTCTAAAAAAAAAAATACCAAATCATTTATCCATCTCTATACAGGGTGGCTAAAAAGTAAGGGCATTCCCGTTGCCAGGGAGGTTTTGGGATTATACTGAGCAACTTTTACTATGGGACCAACCACGAAATCGCGAAAAAAAATTACCCCCATAGAAAATGGACCAGCCAAAATGTATGAAACAGCCAAATTTTTTTCCGCGATTTCACACATGTAACGCGACACTTTCTCGAATCAAAAACTCCGTAATACACACAGTACACATTTCACGGTATACAGTCTAAGGAAAAAACGTGCCTCGAAAATCAAGAAAATTTGATTCTCGTTCAGAGGGCGCCACTACCTTTGGCCTACTCTCGTATAGAGGGCGTTGACGGTTTCGTTTGTTATTAAACAATTTTAACGCATATCAGTGACGCATATGGGTCAATATCATATAAAAATAATTAATGCAAATAAAAAAAATCATTTATCCATATTTAAATACATTTTATTGTATTTTTAAAATCTTCATTTTTAGTTTTAAAGTGTGTCGATAATTGCAGTGAATTTACTGTGGTTACAAAATTTACTATGACTACTGTAACTGTCATAGTAAATCGGTACTCCGCTCTTTGCTCAAATAAATCATAAGCTATGTTAAGTTCACATGAAGGCTACTAGATGGCGCTAGTAGGCCCCCAATTCGAGGTAAACATTGCACATATTTTATCTTTCCCGTAGCTATAAAATTCTAAAACCTTGTGTAACTTGTGTTACGTGTTGACTAGTTTTTATGCAAATATAACGAATGTGCAAATCAACATTAATGTAAAATAGGAAACAGCCAATTCCTATACAAACTGTAGTTCAAAGTTCTCCCACGAGATGGTTATAGCTGCGCGCAATGTTTTGAACTTAATTCCTGTCTTTGAAGCTTTAAAATTATAAAATGAAGCATTTCGTAGTACTTGTATTCTACTACAACGTAGCAAATGCATAGATGTAGTTTAATGTAACATTGTCGACCCATACACATGTATCATTCGTCTATGTACACAGAGATGGCGTTAGCACGCCATTATATCTCGTCATTACTGACTTCTGAAAACCTGTAAAAAAAATACGGAACATCATGTAACATGTTCCTAAAATATATTGAATGTATCCAAAAACAATGGGCATGATTGTACAACTTAACTGTTTACCAAATTATAAATAATTTTTTTGTATAACGTTACATATTCGATAGGATTTTTTTTTAATCGGCTTTTTGTCTCGAATTATGTTCACTTGTCAATTTTGGGTTATAAATTTTGAAGATCTATTTGGTTATTTTTACGTCTTTAAGAATGACATGTTACGATAATTGTTTTTTAATACAGTTGCTCAAAAAGTGCTATTTTTCGTGGCTGTTTAGCGTGCGGAAAGTTGGTTTTCGCGAACTAGTGCTTTTTACTTTTCCAATTTTTTAAAATTTTTACTTGTTCCAATTCATGACTACTTATTGATGAGTGTTAATATTAGTTTCCTTTAAACGTCGTAATCAACATAAAAACCTACTGTTAATGTAAGAATACGAAAAATATGCATAATTCATATTTTATTACTTACCATCATTATAAGTATTATAACACGTTTATTTTTTAATGTTGAAAAAACCGTTCTTAATAAGTTGTCTGAATGAAACGCTTGTCAAAGAAGAGGCGTATTTTCTTACTGCAAGAATGTTTTAAGTTCGATCGATGAAAACCTTAACTGGAAAGCCCACATTGATAAAATCTCGGCCAAAGTATCAAGTTTTGCGTATGCGCTTAAGCAAATATTATTAAGCACCAATCTAAAAACTGCTGTATCTGCGTACCATGCTTTTGCCCAGTCATGGCTCCAATATGGCATAATTTTGTGGGGAAATAGTGTAAACGTTAGTGACCTATTTTTACTACAAAAAAGATGCATAAGAGTTCTAGCCAAGACAACAACTGAAGAAAGTTGCAGACTACATTTCGCGAAATTAAAAATACTCACCCTCACATCCTTATACATCTTGGAAACTCGTAAATTTGTGCGAAACCACGAAGACTTATTTAAAATCCAAAACCCCAAACCACAACTACACAACTTACGTAATCGAAATAAACTTGTGCAAGCAAATCCAGCTAACCTCCAAATGTTCAGTAAAGGCCCTTACTCAATGTCCATTCGAATTTATAACCACGTCCCTCAGTTTATAAGAAATAAAACCAAATATTATAATTTTGTAAACAAGCTCAAGAGCTACCTTCTAACTGAATGCCCATACATCCTACAAGAATTTATGAATAATTAGACAAATAATAATGTACTTAACAAAAATGGAGCATGATAAATGTTATAGTGATATAATAATATAACTACTTACATAGACAATATATGATTTTAATTATTGTAATACTATAAATATTTGATTTTAATTATCTATTCTATTTGTTATTATTGTTTATATATTTATTTAATAAGACTACCTTAGAAATAAGTAGATATAAAATGTTGCTACGCCCTAGTAGGGTCCATGATTGTACTCACTTTATTTTAAGAACATCTGTAATACCATGGTTGCAACGAATAAACGAAATGAAATGAAATGAAAGTTTCCAAAGGCAACATTCGATATTGTTTTTATAAATTTACGATACACAAATAATCGTAAATAATGTTATTTAGGTAATAATAGTACAATGTTTTAATATTTACAATTGTTTCTGTCTTATAGAACATGCATTTGAAAAAAACTCATTGAAGTGGGTTCAATAAGAATAACAAAATCTATTCTAGTCGAATAAAAGCTAGAAAAACACCTCTTCATAATGTCAATGTCAATGATGTCACAGAATTAATAATATAAAAGTTTCGAATTCCATTCCTTACTTGTTGCTTTTCTTATTTTTTCGCAACTGTATTAAAAAAAGTCGTTCGATACACGTGCGGAAATGTCATTCTTCACTCGTCCCGAGTCTTGCCACTCGCCTACGGCTCGTGGAAAGATATCTCGGTACTCGTGAAGTAATGACATACTTTCCGCACTAGCATCGAAATGTACTATTACTTTACAATTGGTAATAGAAAATAACACAACCAAGTTTTTCCTACTCAAATAATTTGTTAAACATGGAACATTTACGTTCGGCTCCACAACACTCGGGCGCTCGGGTCGCGCCGCGCGCCGCGGCAGACCACTCGCCGCAAATGTTGTTCATTGTGACATTAGAGGGCTCGAGTGGGTAAGTGGGCGATTTCCTTTAAATCGAACCGTTTACGGGAAATGGATGCGGGCTGTGAAACAATAAGACGCATTAACCTCTCGGGCGGTAATGCACTGCTCCCCCCCCTCTTCTCTAGAGGGTGAGTCACACCACCGCCCCCTCACGGATCAAACGCTCTCGAAGGCGCCACTCCAGTAATTGTTCGTCGATGGGAGCGCGATTGACGGTAGTCCGAGAGCCAAATGAAGAATTTCATACGCATGTTGTACCTACTGATTGAAATGTTTTGTGCATGTCAAGAGACGAAAAATAGTTATTTGTTATACAAGGGTGCAAAGTTGTATTTTACCCGCGAGTGTGGAATTAAAACAAGAGCAAGCGAAAGGATTCTATAGTTGAACCACGAGCGAAGCGAGTGGTTCTAAAATAGAATCCTGAGCGTAGCGAGTGTTTTAACACACGAGAAGTAAAATACATTTACACCCGTGTATAACACAAAACTTTTCCCCTCACTATAGCGAGGAAAGTGCAACATCCACAGGCGTTAGATCATCTTCATCACTGGAATCACTCATTTGTTTACGATATAACGATATTATAACAGAAAACTCGGGAAGTTGTGTATTTTTACGTGTCGGAGTCGGTGAAAATTTTTTTGTTGACAATGTTGACATTTCTGACGATGCGTTTTGAAATTGCATCGACTCAACTTGTGCGTTCAGCATTACATTCAATATCATTTAAAAAAACAAATGTTTCTTATGGAATTTAAGGTTTATGACTTAAAATCATTAAATAAAACTAAATTTGGTAATTTTTATTAAATTCTCGAACCATTTATTTAATGATAATTAATATCGAACGAACCATTATTATGACGTTTTACGTTTTGTTATCTGTCAAAAGCTACTTAAACACGCTCCATCCAAGGTCAAATTACTTTCCCCACTAGTGGATAAAATGCGTTTTTCCCCGCTTGTTTTAAAGGATAAAAGACGGCTTTCCGTGCTAGTGAGGGGAAAAAAAATTTCTAAGCATTGAACAATACAATTTTGCCAATTTATCCCCTCCAGTGGCAACCATCGACCGAAAACCGATCAATCATCGATCGATAATCGATTAGAAAACCTATTCCAGCTCCACTCTGTCCAGCTTTAGAAATAACTCCTCTCACGGAACCCGGTGTTCTCTTTCAAGTTAGTTCGTATATTCGATAAGCAAATATGTTAGCGATGGGCTCTCGCAGTCGGTCGCGGGCGCGGGTACCGGGCGCAAGTCGCTAAGCGGATAACGCGTGACGTAATAGCGACCCATTAGCGAGGCGACGCGACGCTTTCCTGCTGGGACACCGTGCGTGCGGTGCGGCTGCGACACGGTCGAGTAAAGGTGATATGCAGCTGCATTACTGTGCCGGCATTACTGCTGCGGCCTTGACGCGCGGGGACTGAATCTGTCCATTTCCTTATTAAAATGAGTGACTGATTGAATATTGAATATCGACGCTGCTGTAGTAATGTCGTAACAGAGAATAATGCAGCTGCAGTTGGCCTATTTCCATAATATTTAGTTACTTCTACATTATTTGGTAACTTTAAGGTTCGCCTCACTACTGCTCAAAATATGTTAACGCCCCGTAAAAGCAGTCACGTATAATTTTACGCATACTGTCAAAATTCAAATTTCAAACATTTAGTTGTAGGTTGTAGGCCTCACTAGGCGTAGGCTCTTTCACAAGTCAATACAACATTTACAGTGACATCACATCACATCACATGTCATGAAAAAATCAGTGACATGGAAATACATAGCAGCATTGATAAATACATCAGCCAATACCTCTATTAGGTATACATTACATTAGGTAGGTAATGTCCACGCCAGAACAATTAAGGTTATACCTAGTCAGATCACTGCGTTTACGGTGCATGCATCAACGTCTTTTGAGCATGAGCACCCGTGTGTGGGCAAACCTTAACTTAAATATTCCATTGCTTTGAGCAACGTGCGACGTGCGACACAGTGTAGCGCGGTAGGCACGACACGCTGCGACACCACGCGACACGCACGCGACACGCACGACACATCGAGAGCGCGGCACAAGAGGGTAATCTCTTCGGTGTTGAGACTACTCGAGACCTAAACAATACGGGGATCGACCGAGTATGGAGAAATCCTTTTTTTGCGCATTGAGTTCTTTATAGAAGGTTTTAATAGGTAGGATGTAACGGAGTTCGCCTAAATACGAAACAGCGCAACGGGGGTGTTGCATCTCTTGTAAGTACTAGGTAGGTACCTACCTATAGAAGACCGCGGTGTAGGTAGGCCTGATGACCGATTGAGATTTCATATCTACTATGTATTTATTTTTCATCAAATTGTACGGAAACGAATGGTATATTTGGTTTACATTTTGAAAGTTAAAACAAACTTTAGGTCTTATCATTTTTACAATTTCCTAATTTTGCATTTAATATAGTAGGTAGTTAGAGTAGGTACCTAATCTAGCTAATCTACCTGTTATGAAACTGAACGCGTGCCATCATCCCTATTCCTTATCCGATTGTTTTAGTCGACGCTCGTCTGGAGCCGAGCCGTGGCTCAAAGCGTCGCTAATGGCCGCAAACAATTACGAGGGAGTGCCGAGAGAGCTCTAATTTGGCGGCTTCCTTCCTTCCGGGCCTCCCCGGAAGCGAGCTGATCTGATCGCGACTTTCCTGCGTCTGTACCGCTACAGCAGTTGCTGTAATATTTAACCATTGAAATAAGGGACATGGAAGAAATCTTGCGACATTTGAACTGAGATACCGACCTCTACTTACTGGGCATGCCCCATAGGGTAAAACCCGGATAGATGCCACACTTTTTGAAAAAGCCTCAAAACTTTATAAGTTTTAATCTTACGTGAGTAATTACAATTAAACTAGCTAGTCTAATCTTTTGTTTTACTCTGAGATGTGTCTCTTTTGTTCTAATAACTACAGTTTATGAAGAATTTTCGTATTTTCAGAAGATGTTTTTGAGGATAGATGCCTCACAGGTAGATGCCTGATGATGAAATTTGTAAGATGGATGGATGTATGGATGGATGGATGGATGGATGGCCCTATGGAATAAAATAATGAAAATTAGTAAGAGAAATAGAATAAATTAATGTACTAAAGTCGCAGCACAGTTATTGTCAATAATATTTTTATCTGACATAGGGGAGAGTGTCCCCACTCTCCTTAATAAGAACATAATTTAGAACGGTGGGTAATAAAAAACAGTGAGATACATAGTACTTATAATTGCACAAAAAAAAACCTTGAGTATGTTCTACACAAACATAAAGAGGCCTTCATGTGCCTAAGTACGTAAGTGGCTGTAAGATTCGGAAGCTACACACATGTGGACACGATTAATCGAACAAAATATTTTCAACTTTTCTAATAATTTTAATCACATATCATCAGAAGACTCCAAATTTTGTTATTATCTTGTATATGGTATCTGCTTTCAAACCCCAGGTGGTTTCAAGTTCACCAAATCATGAGTGATACTCATTTTCATTTATATTTTCATTATTCAATTAGGAACACATATATCATAGTGCGTGAGGTATAAAAGCTCTAAGGGCAACTATACCAAAAACATCCTTTTTGACATGGATAGACGCCTTTTTTTTACATAAATAACCACAAAATAGTGATTATTAGCACTTAGATGTCTTCATGCAGTATGGTATCAATACAATGATTATAAATTTTAATTAATTACCACTCAAAAGTTATGCCACAGAAAATATTAGTACCCGAAACTGGAAGCGTTTGACACTCTCGCCGCGGAGATAATCGCAAAAACAGTGCAAATACGTTCATTCCTGGGCAACGGTTTCGGAAAGACTGAGGTATGTGGGGGTTGGGCTTCCAATTTAAACTGTTTTTTTTAATTCTCGCTCCGATATTGGGAAGTCTATTTTTTTTAAGTGAGGCACCTCTCCAACTGGGGCATCTATCTGGATTTTTACCCTAGCATATGTTTCGTTCGTCACTATCGAATAAGCTTCCTTTAAGGATAATTTACGCTAGAACGATCCGGGTCCAGGCCTAGTAATTTTTGGTTAGCGCCTATGCCTTATGCGAGTCGTTTTGTAACTATAGTAGCTAGGTTATCTTGATTAATTCTCACCAGAACTTAGATTATAATGATTCCACGTGCTAAGTTAAAGTAAGATGAAAAGTGCGAGACGCTCGGTGATCGCTGCGCACAGATAATGACCACTTTGATGTCAGTCGCGGGGGGCGTCGTCGTCGTCGCACAAACGTCACTTCATTTCCGCCGATTAGGGAGCTCTGGGAGCAGCAGTAGGGGGACGGTGGGGGGGGGGGGGGATAATGGCCGCTATTATTTTACGTTCCGGAGGGAGTTGCGGATACAATTGGCTTAATTCCCGCGAAGAGCGACAATGGAGCGCCGCGATCGAGTTAATTGGCTGGAAGAAGCGAGGCGGCGGCGGCCGTAGGCGCTGCGCTGCTAAACGAACACAGATACCTACCTATCGATACTTTACTTTCTGTGACGTAAATATAAAACTGATCTAACACGTATGAAGGTGTACGGTGTACCTACCTGAGGGCCAACCGCGCACGCCGAAGTTCGCAAATCTTTCTCTTTTACTTTTAATTAAGGCGTAATTAGAGTGACAGAAAAAGATGCCGGAGCGAACTTCGGTGTTCGCGGTAGACCCCCTGTTCAGCTTGGGCAACTATGCCTCTCTCTCCGTGTGTTCTTCTGAGTTCTGGTACAACTTTGTTAGCAGATTCGGTAATTAATAGATTTTTTACTTGATTCAGCTTTTGTTTTTTTTTATGGCAGACATTTTTCATTTTCAAATTTTTTATAAAAGGAGCCAAACAGCAAAAATCACAAGTGTTGTTTTCAGTGGTGTAAGAACTCTCAGTGTCAATATTTTGTGTGGCTTAAACAGCCGCAATTGCACCTTCAAAAAGCCGCATGCGGCTCGCGAGCCGCGGTTTGCCTACCCCTGTCCTAATATATATATAATATATATAAAGCGATATATATTTGGACGTAAGCAATATGTAGGTAGATGCTATAGAGTTAATTTGCAACGAATTAGTCTCTATCAACTAGGGGTCAAATACGGGGCGCCCTCTGGTCGCATAATAACTTTTGTCATATTTTTAATTGTCTAACACTTTATGCATTAAATTGTAAGTCATAAAAATCTTTAGTCAGAATTATTCCTGAGTATAACTGGGTTTTTGTCATAAATGAGTTATGTCATAATTTTTTTAGTCATTAATTTAATTCGCATAAAATTTTAAGTCATATGCTTGATATCCATAATTGTTTTTCGTTCGAAGTATTACAGTGCATACTATTAATATAGACATAAAAAATTAAGGCATGTATTTAACAGATCACCAGATTTAGTAAAATTTACCACCAAAAAATTCGTTTTTACCACCAAAAATAATGAATGATCACCAAAATAAGAACTCCTATTTAATGAGAAATGATTCCCAAATTTGTACCATATTTTTATCATTTTAAAACAAATAACACCAAAATAATCATTTTTAACCCAAAAATTGTAAACGATCACCAAACTTAGAACTCCATTTTAATGTGAAATTATAACCAAATTTTTTAATCTTGTTATACTATTAAAGCAAATTACTCCAAAGTAATCATTGTAAACCCAAAAATAGTAAATGATTACCAAAATTAGACCTCCATTTTAATGTGAAATTATAACCAAATTTTTTAATTTTGCCATTCTATTAAAGCAAATTACTTGAAGTCGGTTAAAAATGTGCAAATATTTATCATCTTAAAAACTGTAAGAAAAAGTGACGAAGCCCTCCAGTGGTGAAGGCCGGATTCGAACCGGCGTCTTTAGCTATCGCGGCTAATGCCATGAACCCCTAGGCCACCCCGCCACCGCCATTTTCTTTAATATATGACATCTATTACAGTTTTTAATTTATATATAGTAGTGTGACTACTTAAAAAAAACACAAATCAAAATATTTAATAAAATAATTTGATTTGTTCCCAAACTTATTTATCATCTTGTTATTTCATTAAATTAATTAATCCACTTCGTCACTTTTTTCTAGTAGCATTTCGTTTCTGGAAGGGTCGCAGTTCTAACCTTACCCACTTTTCTTGTAGCATTTCGTTTCTGTAAGGGTCGCAGTTCTAACCTAACCTAACCCACTTTTCTTGTAGCACTTCGTTTTTGTAAGGGTGGCAGTTCTAATCCTAACCCACTTTTTTTGTAGCATTTCGTTTCTGTAAGGGAAGCAGTTATAACCTAACATAACCCAATTTTATAGTAGCATTTCGTTTCTGTAAGGGTCGCAGTTCTAACCTAACCTAACCCACTTTTCTTGTTGCATTTCGTTTCTGTAAGGGTCGCAAGTTCTAACCTAACCTAACCCACTTTTATAGTAGCATTTCGTTTCTGTAAGGGTCGCAGTTCTAACCTAACCTAACCCACTTCTCTAGTAGCATTTCTTTTCTGTAAGCGTGGCGCGTGACTGAATTGAGGATTGGGTCAGGCGAGCGCGGCGCCTGCGGTGCGGTGTACGGGGGATTGAGCGGAAGGGGCTAGTAATTTTGGCATCATTTTACTTTATTTGGTAATATGTATACATTGTTTGGTAATCATAGTGATTTATTTAAGTGAAAATATCGCATTAATTTGCTCTTCAAGATTTGGTGATCATTAATTATATTTGGTGATCATTCATGATTTTTGGTGTTTGAATACAATTTAAATTGCAGTCGTGATTTAAACAGGTGGTAGTTTTGTAATTTTAGACCTTATTTTTTTGGTGAAAGCAATTTCTTTATTTAGGGTACCAGAGTATTTTTTGGTGGTCATTATATTTGGTGCCAAAAATTAAGTCATATATTTAGTGGTCATAATATGTTTTTTTTTATAAATGTTACAAAGCATGAATAATAAATATGTATGGTTGTGAATAACCCATGAAGCAAATATTACTTTAGTCATAATTATAACCACACAAAGACCGTATAAAAGAGAAGGACAGGAGCCTCCTCCAGTAGGAGTAACGGTTTTTTAAAAGAAACTAATCATATATATATAGATTTATTTAAATAGTAGGTAGGTTAGGTTCGTTAGGTATCTTTACTTGTCCAAAGGACAAACTACGTAGAAATAGGAGCCCCGCGCAAGCGGGGCTTCGTCGAATTAACTGTTTGGATGGAGATTAGGGAAAAGGTTTTTTTCGAGGAGTTTCTTGTGTTTGTTATCATTTTCTTTTAGACGTTATGGAGGTGGGTACGGCTATCAATAACGTATGCCTTAAATCATTATGGTTGAAAACGTTATATGTAATTACATTTATAAGTATCGATAAATATGCTTTTAGTTTGTATGACATTTGATTTATTATAATTAAAATGTATATGACCAAAAAGTGTATGACAACTGCTGAGTATGGCATCAAATATTATGACTAAAAATGTATGACACAATATAATATGACTTTTGATTTGTATACGCAATGATGATTAGGACACAAGTGGTTATGCGTATCAAAGAAATGACTTTCATTTGTATGCAACCCAATATGGACCCGTCAAATACCTATGACGGCTGAAGTTAATTCATTTCTCCTTGCCTACAACATATGTACCTATTATTATATCCAAGTAGGTACCTACACAGGGAGACATACCGATCTTTCGAAAATAAACAATATCAACAGGAGATTCACGAGCCAGCAATAACAATAACTCAAGCCCCATATACCTGATATACCTCACCTAAAAATGTTAAAATAATCTTGCGGTTTTGACTTAAATCATGTTTGCATTAAATTGAAGAGCAAAATCGTTTTGTTGGAAAGGGTTTACCACTATACGAGTAGGTACGAGTACGAGTAGTATACATCGAGGGGACTTCAATAAGTATTGTAAATGTTTTGTTAAACAATCACTTTTGGAAGTTGTTTTAAGCTTCTTATCTTTTTCTACACAATGGGTGAACCGGAATGCAATTCGTTTAAATTTTTTAGGGCATTAGGATTGTTTATAATAGTTAATGTAATGGGACGTTTATCATTTCTGATATCTTCTGTTCCGGTGTTGTATTGTCTACCTCCTAATATGAGTAGGTACTCTTTCAATTCCCTTCCCTGAGCTGCTAGGTAACAGGTGGTTCGAATCTTACAATCTATATAAGGAGGTAGTCTAGTTTGATACAATTAGCTGAGTTTTATTTAAGCACAATTAGTAGCACATATCCGAAACTTTAATCAATATACATCGTAGTCAATCGAGATCACTTCTAACTTCTAACGTAACTTATAAAATAAAATAAATATAAGTAAGAAAGCCTTTTATTTCTTGCATCATTTTTACTAATAAAGTATGGTAGTCTTAGTTGTGCATTACTTGCAATTTAAAATCTAGGTATTTGTATATATAAATATATATATATATAATATATATGGATGTGATTTTTTTTTAAACTTGAGTGAATCAAAAAATATTATTTAAAAATATTACTCGATATAACGATTCCCTCTCTATAATGCTAATAATTACTGGCTATAGTTGTTGCTTTCACGTTGCTTTATTATTATATTAATTTCTCTCCGTAGGTAAGTACCTATAACGCAACTTAACGTATCTTAAGCAGTAGCCCAATATAGTGAAATTCGGTAAAGTAAGTTACTTAATCCATAGTAAGTATTCATACAATGACTCGATGCGCTATTACACATTAAATATACACAGTATAAAATGGGAAATAATTTCATACACACCGAACATTCTCATGGTGGATTGTGGAGTGGATTAAAGATAGGAGGATGTCTTCATTTGTAAAATCCCTGATGCTAAAACTGCGAAGAGATGAATGCAAAAAAATTATAATAATAATAACGAGTTTAGAAAATTTTGGTCAATAACCACTTCTCAGAGTCGTTTTAAGCCTTTTAACTCCTGAGTAAATACAATCGGCAGCTCGTAATGCAACGAGCACAAAGGGATTAAACAGAGTCGTAAGGATTTCTGAGGGATAAGTGAGAGGTGGAAAACAATGGGATTGATCAGAGATCAGGCGCCGCTCGTGTAAGTTGGGATATGAATAAAACAAGTAGGACAGTGGGCTGTAAGCTGTAAAACTTAAACAATGTCGTAAGAATTTGTGAAGGATGAGTGAGTGGGAAACCATGATGACCGGTGATCAGGCGCCTCGAGGGCAGGACGGGGAAGCCAGGACATGAGAGGCGGGCAGGGAATAGAGTTCACATGGATAAATAAATACTTATGGATAACAACTGTTGTCACTTGTAACTCTTGCCATTTTGCACATATGTAGGTACTCCACTTCTGTAAGCAGAATGTCGGTAAGCAGAAGGAGCGAAGCTCTTCCTTTCTAATAGTGTCTGAGCTACCGACCTACAAATACGAGAGTTCCAGTCCTAAGACAGTCTTCCCAACCAAGAATGTTATATATTATGCCGGTCTTCACCACATTGACCTTAATTTGAGTACCTATACCTGACCAATATTTATCTTTTAAACTTTTTTTTTGGTGTTTGTATTACAAAGACTCAATCAAATCTTTAAATTACCTAAGGCAGTGGTTCCCATAAACTGTGCGCCGCGGCACCCACGAGTATCTATCTATCTACCTATGCACGCTTCTATAGCTCTACAAATAAAATAATGTCAGATATTTATGCACGGTTTGTTGTACACTTGCGAAACTAGTAGGTTAATTTAAGACTAGCAAATTAAGGATTGACCGGTGACCGACCTCAAAAAGTTTTGTAAGTTCTAAGTTGTTTTGCAAGTTTGCGAGCCGGCCGTAGGCTGTAACGGGTCTAGCGCGATAGCGCGGCGGGGATAAGAGCCCTCGCTCCGCTCGCGCGCCCCAGCGCACCAATCAAACGCTAGGGGCGGCGATAAGAGGAGGACAGGCGATGAATGGCTTTAAAGTGCGAAGGGGATGGGTGTGAAGGCGGGCGCGCCGTCGGCACGCCGTCGTCATCAGTCAGTGACAGTCGTGTGGCGCGCGGCGTAGCCTGCGAGTGACGGTGAACGAATGGTTAAGTGTTGTCGCGAGTGAGTGAGTGTCGCCTTCGACATGTCGTCGCCGCGGCGGGCCGTCTACAGCATCGACCACATCCTGGGCCGGCGGCCGCGCGGTACTTATCGAGTGACAAAACACATGACACACAACGTACTTCAACGTACACCATGCACTTGACACTGCATGTGGAGTGGATTATAACAATGCCTAAGTCGTGAGTAGTGGAGCCGTCAACACCAGGAGTTAATGTCACCTTAAGGGGAAAGGAGACGGCGTCACGTGACCGCTTTCCAATACAAACGTATTTCCCATTTTCCTCTCTGGATACTAACATTACAAAAACAGATTCCATACAATACAAACGAAGGTTAATAGCTATGATATACAACAAATTGTGTAAAAATATTTTTTTAATACAGTTGCTCAAAAAGTGCTACTTTTCGTGACTGTTTAGCGTGCGGAAAGTTGGTTTTCGCGAACTAGTGCTTTTTACTTTTCCAATTTTTTAAAATTTTTACTTGTTCCAATTCATGACTACTTATTGATGAGTGTTAATATTAGTTTCCTTCAAACGTCGTAATCAACATAAAAACCTACTGTTAATGTAAGAATACGAAAAATATGCATATTTCATATTTTATTACTTACCTCTTCATCATTATAAGTATTATAACACGTTTATTTTTTAATGTTGAAAAACCGTTCTTAATAAGTTGTCTGAATGGAACGGAACGCCTGTCAAAGAAGAGGCGTATTTTCTTACTGCAAGAATGTTTTAAGTTTCCAAAGGCAACATTCGATATTGTTTTATAAATATACGATACACAAATAATCGTAAATAACGATGTTTGTAGTACAATGTTTTAATATTTACAATTGTTTCTGTCTTATAGAACATGCATTTGAAAAAAAAAACTTTCATTGAAGTGGGTTCAATAATAATAACAAAATCTATTCTAGTCGAATAAAAGCCAGAAAAACACCTCTTCATAATGTCAATGTCAATGATGTCACAGAATTAATAATATAAAAGTTTCGAATTCCATTGTTTACTTGTTGCTTTTCTTATTTTTTCGCAACTGTATTAAAAAACGTCGTTCGATACACGTGCGGAAATGTCATTCTTCACTCGTCCCTAGTCTTGCCACTCGCCTACGGCTCGTGGCAAGATATCTCGGTACTCGTGAAGTACTGACATACTTTCCGCACTAGCATCGAAATGTCATCAATCATCATCAATATCAAGGGAAAAAAATGGGGTCTATGTTTGTATAGAGAAGCGGTCGTACACTATAGTGCCAATGCCAATGCTTGCAAGCAAGGCTCCATTGTGCCCGTAATCTAGGCGTGTGTGTAACGGTTTTTTGTAGGTAGGTACCTAGTAAATAGATTATGATGAGAGGGTAATTGAGCTTATATCCTATTCCTAATTTAATTATCGACAGCTCATAAATAGCAGCTGTATTTCGTTATAGATGCATACCTTAGTGTTTAGAATTAGTGACGTTGCGATCTATTAAATTATGGTATTCGAAATGCATACAGTTATTAACTGATACCTACAATAAGTATTGTAGTGAAGTAAGTTAGTGGGCCGGAGGAGAAGCTTCCAATACTAAACGCCGCGGATGAATTATATAAGTATTTAGTATCTACTATCTATGTAAATATAAAAAATAAGGAAATCACGTGACGTGACTAAAACGTGCGACCTCTATTAGAATTATTTGAAAATGCGTGTAATAAATAAAATGAAAAATGAAGCGTCAGTGTCAAGCTCAGATTGGTTCAGGCTGCCTCTACGAGTATGCAATTTGCACATTTTCAGGCCCCGGCCCGGTAATATAAGGACAATCAATGCTGTGCCTACAATCACAAAATCGTGTAAAAATCTAAATGATCCATCTCTGCCAATTATGCGTTAGTTTCAAATTACCCTCTCATCATAATTAGTAAAACATGGATTTATTATTATTGTTTTTCATATTAGTAGTTACGATGAGTATGAAAGAAACCGAGAAATAGTCAAGATCTTCTATACAATCTTTACAAAACTACAGAAAAGCATCGCCCCAAGTAGGCATCATTTGATCATATAATATGATGATGCTCATATTGCTCATTCACTTGTCCATTAAAAGGCCCGTTGGTAAATTTTGGTTTCTTCAATATTATGCGTGCAAATAATCTCATATGAAATCTCAAACATTATCTAAATTTCGTTATACCTACTGCGGGCCTGCCCTACTCATGCCCTAGTAGCATTTTGGTAGGCATTTTGTTGGGCCTCTCCAAAATGCCTACCAAAATGCTACTAGGGTGACCACCGGCACCCGCAGCTTCGACCTTGCCCGCTGCTGGCAGTACCCTTCGTTAGGTTTTGTACCTATGTGTTTTTATATTTTACTTTTGAGCTTTTATCTGAATGTCAAAATCCTGAACTTTATTTACGTTCCAAGTGAACTAGTTAGTTAATCAATCAGTCAGTTAGTCGGTCAGTGAGAAAAATCCCGATTTTTAGACGTTTGTAAGTATCTTAATAACTAGCTGATCCATATTCATGTTTGTGGTTTTACTTAGCCTTAAGGGACCAAACTACTAATTACTAATTGGCCTTACTAATTGAACCAAATTTCATTTGTTTATGTTTAATCGATTTTGAGTTACGTAGTGGTCGAATGTGGCTCCAAATGGTTCGTGTAATATAACACAAGGACGCTGCGTCGCCAGTTCTCTTCTTTTGAACTTGGCTTGACACGCCACTGCGCGTCTAGGTAATACTGGCAGTTTCTCGTGACTTTGTCTGCACGGAACTTTTAATAACACTTGTTTCCAAACTTTGACCTCTCTTTTTTGTTACTTCTAAGGCATACTTTCGGGCATTTTAGGATATATTATGCAGATTATAAGACTCTTTGCGTGCGAAATGTTATCAAAGTTAGTTTATATAATGTGTCCGTGATTGGGTAACAAATACTTAAATCTATTTTATCATGATATAGTATTTATTTAGAAACAAGAACTACTCTTAATACTCTTGAACTGTATAATATTCATATTATAAGCTTTACCTTGGCGCCCAACGTGGGGCCACGCGGCTACTTATAATACATCGCTACAACAAGTAAAGTGACCATCATTGTAATTGTGACCACTGATTGTGACACAAAATTACCTAATTGCATTTTGAGGGCTGGTGCTCAGCTCTTGATACATTATTTAAGTTATGTTACACAAAGCTCTTTTAAAAGCTTTCAACTTTCAACAACAGTAGTATCTAGTCGCAGTAGTTTTGATTTAATTCGCCTTTCCGCATTATAAAATGTGAAACAAATCCTTCATAGTTATGCATTACAAAGCTACATCAAAAGCCTCTTGCTCAAAGCAAGCCGATCAAGTCGTTAGGTATCATTATTTGAACGGATTGGATGCATTGAATCCATTACGAGTATGATTGGGCAAATCCCCACTCGGTTGCTCGATACAGAGCTCAGCGCAGCCCGAGCGGGGATCGCGGCGCATAACATGGACGTTACGGGCATTCACTACTCGTAAATGCCTCGCCCATAGATTATGTCTCAGACAAACTCACACGTTGACAATATTTTTTTGTCTATACTATATTTATGAGGATCAATTGTGAGACCAACTGTATCAAAACTATTCTAAAATCAGGAATAAGATTAAGTTGATGATGACAACAGCTGACGTCATCACTGGTTCTCCGTACAACTGAATAAAAAAAAACTGATTGATATTTATTCCGTGAAAAATGGCGTTACTTATTCACCATAGTTCTTACTCTTGATGCACATTTTTTTCTGACCGACGAAAGTACTTTTTGCTTAGGTGCAATGCTCGATTATCGAGTGATCCTACAACGCACGCCATGTTACTTTTAGGCTTCTTATTCACTGGCAGGTCACGACGTAGCACCGTACCGTACCGTATAATAAACAACATACCTAACTATCTCCAAGTTAAATGGCAATAGATAATAAAACAGTGTCAATATCGGCCATAGACGCGCTGAGCCGCGACGAAATCAAACAAATACCAGCGCGGCGAGAATCTCATTACTCATTGTGTCGCCGCCGGGAGCTCTGGCATCGTTACCGGCGCTCTAAACTAATTAGTTTAATCGTTATTGTAATTACAATCACGATTTAGGATGCTTCCTTTCGATATAAGGAATATCAAGGAAAAGGTGCAAAATTGTGCGGTTAAAGCGATGGCCTCAAACTTCAACATTTATTCAGCAAATAGGCCACAAGGGCACTTTTACACGTCAACATTGAATTTACATACAAGCAACAAAATAATAATACATCAACAATTAACTGCTACTACCTATCAATTTTAACTAACGTATTACAAAGAGATGTATAAGGTCTCTTAATGTCGAATTACATAAAAAAACTATAATAATAATATTTAAAAAAACCGATACATAAAAAATAACTAAAATTCTTTAGAGGTGAAAATGTCTCTAAGTGTCAGAACTGTATAAGATTATTTAATAGTTTATCAACTTACAACATACGAGAACCGAATGTAGCGTCTCATTGTAATTATACTCAAAAATAAAGTTACTACATATACTCTAGCTCGTGTTATAGATTAAACAGACCGGTCTCCACAAACAGCACCCGTTCACGAGTATAACGCGTATCTCAATTCTCAGCCATGGCCTCCCTCAACCTTCATTCGCGAAAGTGGCGACCCGATCAACGATGCGGTCGCGATCTTTAGTCATGAGAAAACGTGGAAGAAAATAACAGTTCTGATACTATAATAGCTACGTTATATGGAATTCTGACTTTCTCACGATGTTTTCTTCACAAAAAAGCTAAGTTAAGCATTCAAATTACTGAGTTTAGAGAACTTTTACTGATAAACGGTCGAGTTCACAAACATAGGTATTTTACAAGCCACCGTTCCAATATTGTATATTGTATATTGACACAACCTTACTCGTATTATCAGTAATGTCAGTGTCTTATTGAATCGTTGGCTTGTAAACATGTCTGAACTCGACTGAACAAAATACCATAAGTATCTATTTATGATTATTAAGAACGTATTGAATCGATTTGATTCGATCTAATGTGATTTTATCTGTCTCCTTCGGTCGCTATTTTAATGTGAATGTGTTAACTTATGAGTTGTATGAGTAAATAACAGTACCAAAATTAACCCAAGATTCTAGAAGATTCTTTTCTTAGATTGGAATAAGGTAGTGCCTACCTAGACCACCGCAAGCTAATAATCGATTTTCTAAAATATAGATACTGCGTCGTTTCTGATAATTAAAAAAAGCTTTTAAACTGGTCATCATATTGAAATCAATTATGATGGTAGCGAAGTGATTAATATTGCAGGTAACAAAAAAGTAACATTATTAGCATTAACGTCGCTACACATGCACAATACCTACTGTAAGTACTGCCCTTCGCTTTGTGCGTTAATCGCGCAACAATTACAAAGCCGCTGTAAAAATAGAATTACTACAAATAAATAGTGCTCTTACACCGAGTGACGTGAAGTGATTTGTAAAAAGCGCGATTAGGGTTGTTGCTGACATACAACTGTGTACTCTAAAGCGTGGGGATAGGGAAGGGAATGAAGTGCACGGGGATGTAATTAGTTTGGTTGTAGTTCTCAGGGATGTAATTTGCTATTTATACGGCGCAGTCGCCGTGATGCTCCCGGTTCAACTTCAATACGTTAATAATGCGTGATATTTTATTTCGATTATAATTATATATTCTTTTGATATCAGTTCAGTAGTTGCTTATAACATTGCTCTTTACTTGGTTTTTTCGTTGGTATTTGTGTTATGGGTCATTATTTCGCTGTTTGTAAAGAATTGTTGGGCCACTTGCATTGTCCTTAACTTTATCATGTCACGTCTCTAAGTCTCGCACCTACACCGTTTGTATTTTGTTTTTCTGATACTTACTTATACTATAGAAACTTATAAAATCGGTTCCCACAATTTAAATGCACTACGCGTGGTCGCTATAAATAAGACACGGCCAGAAATTTGGCTCTAGCAGCAGCTGCAGCATCCTTAAGTCTGGAACAAAAGTTACTTCTATAGGTATTTCAGAGTGTGTAGGTATCATATGGCCCAGATAACGTAAACCATGTATGTAGTAGTTTCGTTCGGGACGATCGAGAGCGGTGGGAAGTTGTGCACGGTGCACGGGAGCCGGGACTCGTCGGGACGGGACCGTGTTTACCTACTCGATGTCGAACATTGTTTGCGCATTAAGCGGGCTTACACGTTAAGCCTAGATAGTTCACATTTAATTTAATACCGTTACTATTAAATTGTATTTATTGTAATTTATTTACATGGATTGTTCTCCCCTCAGTAAAAAGTGGAGAGGCGCTTAACGGCGAGTGTGTGCTCTTTTAAGTTGGCGATCAATACGCATTGTACGCGATCGTTGACTGCTTTTGTGTTTGGCCCATTTGTTGATCTTGTCAGTCATGATCACGGCGGCGGCGGCGGCGGCTCGGCTCGGGGGTCGAGGTTGCATTCAGAACTAGAGCTCCCGGATTCTACCGGACCGTACTTACGAGCTCAAATAGAATAAAATACTTTCGTCTGTTTCTTGAGCGATACCTAAATCCCTGAGCTGAACATTCAAATTTATTTCCTGACATGCCATGCAGGTCTACTTACTACGTACATTAATTTGGACATTAAATACTGTAAAATTTCATCCCAGAGTTATGCTCAGTAAGTTAGCATTTTTTAGGAAGATAATCACCTTTTAGATAACAAACTTTTCTATTCTAAAATATATAAGTACTTTTTGAGGCACATAAACGCGGCTTCTGCTTTTTTAATCATTTATTTAGAATCATGTATTCATCAATTTGATGCAACATCCATCAAAAAGTACCTACTTAGTAGTTTTATCTAAATACGATAAAACTACTAATTAACTGACGGAATCGTTCAAGTTCCAGTGTAGGTTACCTATTCGGGCCGGCTGGAAAATAAATCGAATTTTCTTTCTTCCAGCTTTCGGCTGGCGACTTTCAACATTTGTCTGAAAACTTCTATTGTTAATATCGCTTTAACAAATACTAACATTTCCGTTATACCGACACTATTGTGTTCATTTCAAGAATTGCTTTAGAACTCCCTTTTTATTCGTGGTTGGTCGATTTTTAGTCCAATCCCAATGATGACATTATCTTGGCTCCACTCACGTCCACTACACTTCACACACGCACTCCAACACACTTACCTTTTATCTTGTATTACAAATATCACAATACCAACTCACTCCCCTCTTCATCCACAGACCACGTGGAACTAAAGACCGAGAGCCGAGCGCACACGCCGTCCGACTCGGAGCTGGAGCTCGAGCACGAACACGAGCACGAGCACGAGCACGAGCACGATCACGAGCGTGAGCATGAGCAGGAGCTTGAGCATGAACGGGAGCAAGACTCGGCGCGGGAGCCGCTGGAGTTGGACTCATTAGATACCGGACGACCGAGAAAGGTAATTTGCTACCGACGCATGAGTACCTCTATTTGCTGATCCAAATAGTATTACCCCAGCATGTTTCATATGCAGCCAGTACCTATAAAAGTTTATGTGTAAGAAAATTTACCATTTTTTTTCTTTTTTAGGGTTCCGTACCTCAAAAGGAAAAAACGGAACCCTTATAGGATCACTCGTGCGTCTGTCTGTCTGTCTGTCCGTCTGTCACAGCCTATTTTCTCCAAAACTACTGGACCAATTAAGTTGAAATTTGGTACACATATGTAAGTTTATGACCCAAAGACGGACATGTAACGTAAATAAATGAATTTTAAACATGGGGGCCACTTTTGGGGGGTAAATGAGAAAATTTAAAAATAAAGTTTTTCAAACTATATCGTGTTATATATCAAATGAAAGGGCTCATTGTGAGAATCTCAAATATATTTTTTTAATAATTTTAGGATAAAGAACTTAGAAGTTATTCAAGAAAATAGACAAAAAATGACCATTCTCCCCCTTTATCTCCGAAACTACTGGGTCTTAAATTTAAAAAAAAATACACAAAATAGATCTTTACCGATATATTACAGAAAAACCTATTAGAAATTGCAGTCAAGCGTGAGTCGGACTTAATTACTTAGTTTTTGATCTGACCCCTACGGGTTTTTTAAAGACATTTCACTCACTTTTCACATAAAAAATACATTGTTTAAATTGTGTAATGTACGGAACCCTTGGAACGCGAGTCTGACTCGCACTTGGCCGGTTTTTTTATATTTATTTCACAACATATTTTGCTGCAGCAAATAGAAAGTCAACTTAAAACAACTATGCCATATGATATTGCTCCTGCACTCAAACTTAGGCAGCATTTTCTTAAATCAATCGATAATATTACACTTTTTCTTGGACTTAATTTGAAGAAAGAAGAATTATAAAGTAGAATGATGAACCTACATAGTTGTTTTAATAATAATAAGTGAGTGTGAGACAGCCAAGTTATTGCGGCTTTAATTTTGTCTATTCCTCCTTAATTCCCACAAACCTATTAGATAATAAAATAGAAAGAGAATGATCCCTATACTTTATTTATAGCATGTGAGTAACGTGTGTATTCTTAAGCAGGTGCGCCGCAGCCGGACCACGTTCACCACCTACCAGCTGCACGAGCTGGAGCGCGCCTTCGACGCCACACAGTACCCCGACGTATTCACGAGGGAGGAGCTGGCTCTCAGACTAGAGCTCAGCGAAGCACGTGTTCAGGTACATTACACTCCTCCACTCAAGCAGGTGCACCGCAGCCGGACCACGTTCACTACCTACCAGCTGCACCAGCTGGAGCGCGCCTTCACGAGAGAGGAGCTGGCTCTCAGACTAGAACTCAATGAAGCGCGCGTTCAGGTAAAATAAGCTTCCTGACAATTGAGCAGATTTAATTAAATCCTTATCACGGTGCGAAGCGTTGCAAGAGCCCTCATTCAGCGCTGGAATGATTTCTTTAAACTTCTTTATCGATTTGATGAGGCCTCCTGACCCGCTTACCTATCTCATCTCCGAAAATTTAAACCGATTTTTAAAATCCCGAATTTTTTAATTTCACCGAATGCTTTTTTTTCTGAAAACCGTTGAATTTTTAGAAGGTTTACCAATCTAACCTAACCTAACCCAATGGCTTCTACAGGTAACTTTTTCAAAAGTTTGGAAAATATAACGGTTTTTGAAAAAAAAAAACGGGTTCGGTCAATGGAAAATTCGGAAAATTAAACATCGTGTAAACATAGATATTTCGATGTTGCGATTATTAGACGTTATGTCTTAATAAGAATCCGTTTCCAACACCATGCATTACCTAAATAATAGCCAAAGGGTAACAAGTGCGAGTCGCACTCGCGTTCCAACTGTTCCAAGGGTTCAGTATATTACACATTTTTTAACAATTTACTTATTTTTTATGTGAAACGTGAGATCTTTCAAAAATCCGTAGGGATCGGATCAAAAACTAAGTAATTAAGTCCGTCTCACGCTTGACTGCACATTTCTAATAGGTTTTCCTGAGATCTATAGGTATAGAGCTATTTTGTATAATTTTTTCAAAGTTTTAGACCCAGTAGTTTCGGAGATAAAGAGGGGAATGGTAAGTTTTTGGCTTTTTTGTTGAATAACTTCTAAAGTGTTCATTTTAAAATTACAAAAAATATATATTTCATACTCATACTCATACTCATAATCTTTATTGCATATCACATTGAGATTCTCATAACGAGCTCTTTCATTTGATATATAACACGATATAGTTTTAATAACTTTAGATTTAGATTTAGATTTATTTATTTCATAATATTAAATTACATTATAAATTATTTTAACTTAATCTATACGAATTTATATTATGATCGTCACTTATTATACAAATGTCAAAAAAATGTTGGGAAATAAATATATACGATGTCAATAATAGCATGGTTACGAAAAAGATGTCAATATGGCTAGTTTATTTTTTTATTTTCTCATTTACCCCCCAAAAGTGGCCCCCATGTTTAAAATTCATTTGTTTACGTTACATGTACGCCTTTGGGTCACAAACTTACTTATATATACCAAATTTCAACTTAATTGGTCCAGTAGTTTCGGAGAAAATAGGCTGTGGCAGACGGACAGACAGACGCACGAGTATTACAGGATGGATAACTTATTAAGATAGATTGAAAAGACTAAGCAATTCAATAAGATAAGGTATGACAAAACAAAATATTGTAAACTTGACTTTAGTATTTATTCTATGGTGGTGTGTCGACCACGAATATCTCTCACTACAGACTACAGGTAAGCTAGGTTCTAGGTAATTAGCATAAGCGCTATTCTCCGCGTACAATACGCGCCGATTGCGGCGCCTCGCGAAATGTCGTGCTTCACAGTAAAGCAGTGTCGCCTGCGAAATATTATTTTTACCGTGTCTTTGCCTACTAGTTTTTACTAGGACTTTTAGATATAAGTATTAGTTGATGGTATACCTAAGTATTTGCACCGGTGCCAAATTGAAATAGAATAGAATTTAGTGCTGCTAAAATGTAGGCAGAATGTCATTGATATGATAACATGCTGCATGCATGCATGATGCCCATGGGTCTACATATCATCACACACATCTCTATCTGTACTTGACACGCGCAGTATCAAGCTTTACTTGCAAAGGGCTACGGTGTAGCAATGTCACAGTAGCACTCTAGGTATAGTAAAGCAGCATTTTGAATGATTTGTGCTAACAGAATGTCGGCGCTGAGTAGATTAGTAATGCGGGATAAGATGCTTAATTGTCTCGAATTACGCAAACAATGGAAAATCAAGTTGGACGCAACGCCATTAGTTAGGTTGAGTTACATTGTAAATGTAAATTTAGTTAATACAAGAGGCTAGTTTATGGTTAGGCCAATAGGCCCGATTAAGGTTGTGGCTTGCGGTAGGTGCGGTGTCGCGGGCGAAGGCGTTGCCCGCGCTAATGCCGCTCATTACTTGCCATTACGCACTCACTCCACTCACCGCCTCGCTCCACTCGCTCATCAGCGCCATTCTGCTCCGGATTAACATTTAGCCGCGCATTGTGACGGTATGAGCACCCATTACTGCGAGAGGCGGTTACGTTTCAATTCAGCTTGTTAAACACTTCAGCTGCTTTCATTTAGTTTCAGTGACGCGGCCGGAGATGACGGAATAGTTAGTTAGACACAGGTACTTTAGGTAGCCATTGCAAACGGCTAGGTTTTGCAGCTATAAAGTAACACCTTTTGCGAACTCACTATTTAATAAACTACCGTCGGTTTGTAGCGCAATATTATATGGGCTATACTGCATTGTGATTATATCGATACTGTACAGTCGAGTTCATAAATATGTCCTTATACATTTCTTAACCTTAATCTATGGCAATAACATACATGCATACATGTTTATGAACTCGACTGTATCACAAGTATAAACGGAAAGTATACCTATAGGAATAACGAGGCACGTTGCTTCGTGAGAGGAAATGGTTTACTCGGACTCTGAGGATGGAATAGGGAATGTCAAAGTCAAAATTATCAAGTAGGCCTAGCATCAAGCACTTTCAAATCGTCAGTTACAGCTTACTTTTAACGAATGTGGAATGAATTCCAAAAACAATAAACAAACAATAAACAAGTAAACAATAAACTTATTCTTATTCTTATTCGTCTGGAATGAAGCGCTGGTGGCCTAGCGGTAAGAGCGTTCGACTTGCAATACGGAGGTCGCGGGTTCAAACCCCGGCTCGTACCAATGAGTTTTTCGGAACTTATGTACGAAATATCATCTGATATTTACCAGTCGCTTTTCGGTGAAGGAAAACATCGTGAGGAAACCGGACTAATCCCAACAAGGCCTAGTTTCCCCTCTAGGTTGGAAGGTCAGATGGCAGTCGCTTTCGTAAAAACTAATGCCTACGCCAATTCTTGGAATTAGTTGCCAAGCGGACCCCAGGTTCCCATGAGCCGTGGCAAAAATGCCGGGACAACGCGAGGAAGATGATGATGATGGTGGAATGAATTCGTCTGACCCATTCCTGTGCACACTCTCTAAAATGTTTTAAACAATCTGCCTACTTTACGAGAGTTAGGTATATAGGGCACGATCAATGGTGGCAAAACTACACAAACTGTGTTGTCAACTGCATTTCCAAAACATCTCCGCAGGAGGTAGCTCTAGTGATTCCCTCTTGGCGTATGACATTTTATTTACACGTAGCATTTAATATTCAGTGGAGTTTAAGCCACTCAGGCCATACAGAACGACTTTAATCTGTAAATGATTAACCTCTCGAGTCGAGCGCGCGCGCACCACCCCCGAGTGGCGCCATCTGTCATCCTCCCCCACCACCCCCTCGTTAGCGCGCTTGTCTCAGCCTTAATCATGCTAATTATGAACCATTATGTCATATTATGCATCTAAAGGAACTGCAGCAACTTTAAAAATTCAGTTTTTTTTTAGTTAACATCCTATGTTCTGAGTAAAATCGATGCTACTCAGGGCCCCTGCTCTCAATTAATTACGAGAATTGATCGCTCGATCATTTACACTATTTACATCATGGCTCGCAGCGGTACCCACAAATTGCTCTAATCCACTCGATGGCGAGCGCCTTTATACACCACTTTCAGTCTAAAAGATACCTTAAGTACTTGTTATAAGTCGTAGTTTAGATCAGGGGTTGGTGAAGTGAAGATCTGGTGCTCGAGTCGTGAGAATGGGTGTGGAGTGGGTCGGAGTGGGCTGGAGGAGTGGGCCGCGTGTCGCCGCCACTTTAATTGCGCGTCAAGAGCGATTTCATTGATTCCGGTTATAGCTCAAGAAAATTAACAAACCGGCCAAGAGCGAGTCGGACTCGCCTTCCAAGGGTTCCGTACATTACACAATCTTTAACAATGTACCTATTTTTTATGTGAAACGAGATGTCTTTAAAAAATCCGTTGGGGTCGGATCAAAAACTAAGTCATTAAGTCCGACTCACGCTTGACTGCACATTTCTAATAGGTTTTCCTGTGATCTATAGGTATAGAACTATTTTGTATATTTTATAAAAAATGTAGATCCAGTTGTATCGGAGATAAAGGGGGGGGGGGGGCGGGGTGGTAATTTTTAGGCTATTTTCTTAAATAACTTCTAAACTATTTATTTTAAAATTACAAAAAATATATATTTGAGTTTCTCTTTTACCCCCCAAAAGTGGCCCCCATGTTTAAAATACATTTGTGTACGTTACATATGTCCGTCTTTGGGTCACAAACTTAAACAAACAAACAAACAAATATGTGTACCAAATTTAAACTTAATTGGTCCAGTGGTTTCGGAGAAAATAGGCTGTGACAGACGGACAGACAGACAGACCGACGCACAAGGTATCCTATAAGGGTTCCGTTTTTTCCTTTTGAGAATCAGCGAAAACAATTCGTGTTCTTTTCTTTTTTTTCTTTTGAAAATTGGTATACTTATTATACCATAAATAAACAGTTTATCTATCTATCTATCTATCTATACCTTGTGGTGTCCAGAATTCCAGATAAACATACTAAAAGTCCTTGACGGTGGGGGGTGTGCTGAGGGTGTAGGGGGAGAGGGGGTTGAAGGTACCTTTTTTCATATTTTTGCTTAAATCTCGAATATCTGTACGAATAGCATTATAATTACTTCAGACTAAAGTTTCTACATAAAATTTTCTGCAAATTAGGTCATACTCGTATTTATTTTTACTCTACGATCAATACTTTAGGAGCTACAGGTGTTTAAGTTAACAAACAGATAAAAAAATAGACGATTTAAGAAAACGTCGTTTTTTCGTAGTTGTTCATCATAATACTCAAATTTTTCAACAAACAAGCTTAGTCACCTGCTGAGCAAAAATATAAAAAATCGGCCAAGAGCACGTCGGGCTATGCTCAGTGTAGCTAAGACTATCTTTCACTTAACTTTTTGTTCCTAGTCGAGTTACCAAATCGTTAATGGAATTCTCAACTTGTGGCAATACTACCTAAGTATGTTATGTAAATCAATGGTACATAGTATTGTCACAAGTTGAAAAGCCCTGTTATCAAAACATACATTATGTTTACACGATTCTATTTTATTATTGTATATTAAACATATTAATAACGGGTCACTCACGTATTTTAAGTCGAAAACGTTCATCATCATCATCGGGCGTGGAGGGCTGCGGCACGCAGTCTGCGCCGGTCCGTCACCGTCGACGCAAGCTCCTGATGAGGCTCCTCGATACGGAGTGAAACATGTCGAGCGTTTTCGACTTAAAATACGTGAGGGACCCGTTATTAATATGTTTAATATGTCTGTGTCTCACGGAAGTTTTGTTATTATTGTATACTTCTATTCTATTTCATTCTATTTTATTTGAAATTTAAAATGTGTCGGTAATAATTTAGCCTCGGTAATAGGCATAATCTTGGTGTCAATTAAATCATATATAATTTAAGTAAACAGGTACTTACCGGCTTTAATTGAATAAAACATCGAAGTAGGTAAAGCTTTCTTGAGTAAATTACTAAATAAATGAAATGAAAAGAAATTGGGCAGCCACAGCAAATTAAGTCACATTAAACACTTAGTCGCAAATGAATGGCGACGCATTAGGTGCAAATGAACGCAATCAGCCGCAATTACACGAGTTATGAAATTACACCACTCTTTCTCACAATGTCTTTTATTAGCGCAATGCTCCGGACTAGCTCAATTTGTTTCTATTCTCTTTAATTCCGAGCGAAACTGCACCTTGCGCCGCGACTTTAAAGTTTTATTTAGATCGGAGGAGTGCCAGCATGGAAACCACGTATGCGTAATTGCTTTTCATTACGGGTCTATTGTCGTGGCTGGTGTGGCGGTGTGGGGGTGTGGGTGGTGGGGGGAGGCAATTACCGACAGTTGCACAATAAAAAAATTAAAAAGTGAGCCTCAGCATTGTCCGAGATGCAGATCACGCGGCCCAGGTCCTTTGCGAACTTGATTGTTTCGGGATGTGGCTTGTACTCTGCGACCGGTAGAAATGATTGTATCAGGACATGCCTGAAAATTTCGGGTCCGGGAGAAGGACTCCAAAAAATTAGGGATACAAAAAATGGGAATCCAATAAGAGACCAAAGCAGGTTGTCAACATTTTATCAAGTTAATGCTCCTACGTTTAGGTTACTGGCTTTGTAATTGAGTACGTATATTCGTCGAATTAAGTTAGCTCTTCCAATTTGACATTGTGTACGGTTTCAACTGTTCTTGTGTGCATCAGGGTCTAATGAAATCAGGATGCCCAGTGGCCGATTTCAAATCCAAATAATTTTCGAACGCGTATAGTGCTAGCAAAGAGGATATAATAAGATAGAGTGGTACTGTCATAGTAAATTTTGTAACCACTGTAAATTCACTGCCATCTATCGACATACTTTAAAACTAAAAATGAAGATTTATAAAAATACGTAAAATGTATTGGTACATGGATATTTATATTATTTTTTTATTTGCATTAATTATTTTTATATGATTTTGACCCATGTTCTTTCACCGATATGCGTTAAAATTGTTAAATAACCAACGAAACCGTCAACGCCATCTATACGACAATAGGCCAAAGCTAGTGGCGCCATTTGATCGAGAATCAAATTTTCGTGATTTTCGAGGCACGTTTTTTCCTTAGACTGTATCCATCTATTACGGAGTTATATCTATCTTTGGTGCTAGGGAGACGCAGGGTTTTTTTAGTTTCGTGAGTGTTGCGGATTGAGTAGTGATGACTAGTGACAATGGATCAGTGGCCAGCTGAGCAACGTGTACATGCTAGTGAGGCGTATCTAAAAAACCGGAGCAGTGTGAGTCGGACTCGCCCACCGAGGGTTCCGTATAAATTTAAGTTTTTCTTTGATTAGACATGGACATAGAACATTTTTATTTAACATCACATGAAATGACATAGTTAATAGATAGTGTAACACATTTTTTACAGATAAACCTTAAATTTAGACAAAAAAAAAGAAAGAAAGTTTTAGAAGTCAAGTTTTTTTAAACAAATTTTGAAGTCGGAATTCACCCTGTATTTCTATTAAAGGTAGCCAATATTTCATGTGTTATAACGGCACTGGGGGCCTAGCTAAGATGACAATCGTTTGCGCTACGACAACGAAACGTTAATAATGATAGTGATAGTTAGATAGATAGATAGATAGATATATATATATATATATATATATATATATATAGATAATAAAAGAGTGATAGTGAGACAGAAAGCGTTTCGTTGTCGTAGCGCAAACGATTGTCATCTTAGCTAAGCCCCGATGTGTTTACGCTACTGACGTTGTAATTGAGTATATATTGCTTGTATCAATTTAGATCTCATGAGGCTTTGATGTGTTGTTTGTTGCAGGTGTGGTTCCAGAACCGGCGAGCAAAGTGGCGCAAGCGCGAGAAGGCGCTGGGCCGCGAGCACGCTCCCTTCCTCCACCACGACCACGGTAAGCCGACGTGGCGCCCGACGCTTACAGAGTTCGCTTGATCTCACTAGCTCAAATGTATTAAATCCTTTTTATGATCAATAATATCAATAGGTACAACACAAATATCTCTTTATTGCACTGCTAAAGAAAACAATCTTATAGAGAATACTTGCAAATACAATAGTAGAGAGCTAGAGAGCATGCTAAATTGTTTTATGAATTTAAGAAAACGTTTGATTTCGTCAAATTATAACTCGCCAACAACAAAGGTAAAACGAGCTACGAGCGAACGCGACGACGCCAAGGTTTTTATGTTATTTTAACAAACATTTTTAAGAACTGTAAACTAGAATTGTCAACATTTAAATCAGCCCAAAATATTTGGAATCCCTCAAGGAACAACTTCAGGATCATTATTATTCACAACGACGGGACTTAATCGCGTAAAATTAAGTTTTAAAGGAGAATGGGCACTTTAGTATGGGAAGTGTACCATGGATGTATACTGTTGAGACATATGTCGTTTTAAAGCTCTTAATCGTAGTATCATTTTATAGTATGGCACCAACCTGAGACAACTTGCAGGGACCGAGCTATACAAAAAAAAAAGTTGCGCACATAAGCAGTTATTTTTCATAAGACGCTTGATATAATAAGTTGTAGCGTATTTTAATAGAAAGGATATGAAGAATGCTTTATGTTTCTTGTATCAACACCAACGATAAAGTATTTAAAGGGATTCAATTAACAGTTTAAAAAAATCGTCATACTAAAAATGACTTGCTGTACAGCGGAATAACAGTGTATACACATGCCATGTATATCATGTAAAAAGTATCTGTATAAGCTATTTTTCGTATAATATAGCTGAGGTCATACGCTTGCAGGAATCGAAATATAACTATTTAATGAGTGAATTAATTGTAGTTAATTACGCCTTAATTTTTCTACTCACCGCTAGATGTCGCTACAAGGCAATATTCAACTTGACGTAAAGCATTTCTAAAGTGCGGTAATCTCGTCAGTCTTACTCCATCATTAAAAAAATATATAAATAGTTGACCAATGTCTATGGACTTTCTAAAGTAATGTCAAGATGACGCTCAATGTAACATGCAATTTAAAATAATGAACATTGTCATTATGTACAAAATAGCGTATTTTAAATGAGCTAGAATTTTTTCCAACCGAAAGACATTCCATTGATTTATTTCAAACCCGATGTATCTCAGCGAGTACCCCACTACATATATACCTATGCTCTTTGATGATCTTCACTAGGTAAATAACGCGTAATCGGGGGAATATTATAAGTTGTTGTTACAATGATTGTATATGAAAGTATTATTTTTTCGTATAGCTCCTATAATAGTGATCGTCTCCATGGATAAAAACGAAGGCTCACAATTCTACATGAAGGTAATTTCAATAAAAAGTGCTATTTAAAAAGTATTCAAAAATAAGTTCCAATACACCTAGGTATTTGATATATCGTATTATCCGCGTATTACCCGTGGTTCCACTGTTTTGTACCACAGTGGGTCCACGGTTTTTTTCCGTAGACCCACAAGTGTTCGCCAGTGGATCTACGGGTAATTTATTTTTACCCGTAGTCCCACTGCACTGTGTCTCTTCTAAGACATATTTGCTTCACAACTTAACTAGACGGAGCCCCGCTTCGCGGGGCTCCTCTTACTGGGCGGTTTGCACTGCGAGCATCTGAAGCTACCTAACAAACCTAACGTCCCGTTTTTTTTTTTTTGTTGCCCAGGAAAAATCTTCGAAAGATTCCCCATCGCCAGGGGGAGACACTGAGGATATGTGAGATATCTACTCACTAAAAAACCTGGGGTGTTCGTCTCTCTGCCTTTAGGGTGGAGTCACGGGCACGCGGCGTCACTCATCCGCAACCCACCAGCAGCTGCCCATTAGGACCCATCACCGGGAAACCTAACGTCCCTACCTACCTACGCTGTTTTCCCCAAAGTGTAATGTTTTCACGGACGTCACACTACATCAATAGGTAGGTTAGGTTCGAGTTGTAAGAGTTTCAATAGTAGTTTACTCATAGAGTACGTCTGAATGTCGTACCGAAGGGCAAACCGCCCAAAAATAGAGGGGCTCCGTCTAGTTAAGTTGAGAAGGAAATGCAGTGAACGGAAAGGAAATCTTTTTTGCAAGAGAAACAGTGCGACTGCGAAGGGACCGCGGGTAAAAATTCATTATCCGTAGACCCCTGTTTAGAACGGAGCGTTTACGGGGGAAAAAATACCTGTGGTCCTACTGTTTTGTACCACAGTGGGTCGAAGGATATTTTTTTCCCTGTCGTCGCCGTCCTTTTTAATTACACGCGGTTTTCGAACATCATCATGTCAGCCGATAGACGTCCACTGCTGGACATAGGCCTCCCCCAAGGCTCGCCACTCCGACCGATCCTGTGCCGCTCGCAACCACCGAATTCCCGCGACCTTCACCAGGTCGTCGCTCCACCTCGTTGGAGGCCTACCGGCAGTTCGTCTTCCGGTACGCGGACGCCACTCCAGAACCTTCCGGCCCCGCCGGCCATCAGTTCTGCGAGCAATGTGTCCCGCCCACTGCCACTTAAGGTATTCGAACATATTCATACATTATCTACTTTTGAGTCTTCTGATATAGGTACGCAACCTTGGAAATGGACTGTCATACCTAATTATTTTACTTGCTATTGTTTTCAGAATTTCACTGGCCATATTAGAGGACTTATATTCATTCATCGGATTCATACTTTTACTATATACCTGCCGCGTCAATTGATGGTCTGACAATGAATTAATTGGTAGGTACCTACCTATATTTCTAAAGAAATCATTGTGTTAATAAATTATACTTACTTCCAAAAATGTCTACAAACATTTTACGTGACATGTAAATGTAGCGCATCTTTGCTCTGTTCAAAAAGCGCTTTATGGATTTTCTAATAATAAAAAAATTGTTTATATGACTGCCTTTTACCTATTTTCATTAGAAGCGTTTACTTGTTAGGACTTAGGAGTTCTCATGAGGGGGAAAACTCAGGGGGGACTCAGAGAATACAGTAAATGCAATATGTGGTGTGGTAACTGGTCTTGTCCACCCACAGCGCCATGGACAGGACAACTATAAAGCGCGCGGTGGTTTTATGCGATATAGGTAAGTACGCAGCGGACAACGGATCTGACAATCAAAAATGTTGACAATAGATTTAATACGTTTTTATGGTAACAGAGTTGTTCATAGGCTTCATAGCAAAATAAATATTAATTCTGAGATACTTGAACTAAATGTTTAACTTGTACGGGACGCATTAGTACCTATAACATCTACTTTTCAGTGCTGTAGCTCGCATAATCCACAAAGTACAAAAAGCGGATACTTGACGCCAGAAGGCTTCCAGAAGGCATTCACATTTAGTCACCATCAGGCCAAACAGAAGTTTTAGTTGCGACCGTGAATATTGTATTGTGATTGTACATAATATATGCTGTAGGTATCGAGTTAATGACCCAAGAAGAGACCCATGATGAAGCCCAACTTTTTAAACTTAAGCAGAAACCAATCCGCTTTAGGGCCTCACCTTTATAGGTGAGCTCACCTATAATTGCGTGCGATTTGTTTATTTTTTTATTTAGATTTGCATTAGGTATATTTCTGTATTTGATCGAATGATTAAATTGGTTGACCCACTTAGCAGTAAAGTAAGTAATCTAAAATCGTATGCAATTTTTGCAAGGTCTAAAGAGGCCTTTACAATATAAATCCCAAAATTCTACACCTCTATGGATTCATGAAAAAAATATAAATGACATATTTATACGTTTTTTCTTAAATCGATATTATGTATTACTTATAGACATGTGCGATATTTATAATTTCCATGGTGGAGGCGAATGGCCATCACGCTTTGAGTTGTTGTCGCTGTTCGGGGAGGTTTCCGCGTCACCACGCTCTCAATGACATCGTAAGGAGGGCCTTAATATCCGCCAACATCTCCTGTGTCCTGGAGCCGCCGGGCCTCTGCCGCACCGATGGCAAAAGGCCGGACGGCTTGACTTTGGTGCCGTGGCAGAGGGGTAAGTGCCTACTGTGGGACGCCACGTGCGTTAGCACTTTCGCGGCCTTACACCTCGGCCGAACTGTGCGGACAGCTGGTGCCGCGACAGATTTTGCCGCGGTCAAAAAGCGGGATAAGTACGCGAACCTGGCCGGTAATTATTATTTTGTACCCCTGGCGTTTGAGACTACTGGGTGCTGGGGGTCAGAGGCTATTACCTTTATTAGGGAAGTGGGACGTCGCATTAGGGAGAGGGGGTCTAACGCCCGCGCGGGTTCGTACATGGTGCAAAGGTTGATGAAGTTTAGGGATCCGTACCCAAAGGGTAAAAGCGGGACCCTGTTGACTACAATGTCCGTCTGTCTGTCTGTCCGTCTGTCTGTCACCAGGCTGTATCTAATGAACCGTCATAGCTAGACAGTTAAAATTTTCACAGATGATGTATTTCTATTGCTGTTATAACAACAAATATTAAAAACAGAATTATATAAATATTTAAGTGGGGTTCCCATACGACAAACGTGATTTTTAGGGATCCGTACCCAAAGGGTACCCTATTACTAAGACTCCACTGTCCGTCTGTCTGTCCGTCTGTATGTCCGTCTGTCTGTCCATCTGTCTGTTTGTCTGTCTGTCTGTCCGTCTGCCTGTCCGTCTGTCTGTCCGTCTGTCTGTCACCAGGCTGTATCTCATGAACCGTGATTGCTAGACTGTTGAACTTTTCACAGATGATGTATTTATGTTTCCGCTATAACAACAAATACTAAAAAGCGGAACCCTCGGTGAGCGAGTTCGACTCGCACTTGTCCGGTTTGTTTTTGCCTTTTTTGCGTAATGATACGGAACCCTTAGTGCGCGAGTCCGACTCGCACTTGGCCGATTTTTTTGCGTAACGGTACGGAACCATTCGTGCGCGAGCCCGACATTTGATAAAGTGGAACTTCTTATATTGACTAGAACCTAAACTCTACATCTATAAGGGTTTGGCGTCGCGTTTGGTGGATGCCACGGCCCACGGGTGACCAAAGGGCTAGCCAGTATTTTGCCCAGATAATTAGCATCGCCATTCAACGGGGAAATCCGGCCAGCCTGCTAGGCACACTGCCTGCTGGCGGCGAGTTAGAGGCTGTGTTTTGTTTGTAGGGTTTTTTAACGTATAATTTTAGAATAAGTAAGTTGACCGGGTTATAGACCGTGATTACCTTTTGTACTGTTTATGAGCTCCCGATATTTCGGCGATATATCCCGGTCAATATAAGTCTAGTGAAACTAACCGTGTATCATTCAAAACTGTTATAGTAAGTAAGTTGACGAAGCCAGTTGCAAATCTTATTTCTGTGTTATTTTGTGACGAAGCCTGTAGCTGATTGTGAGTTTGTGTTCACCTGACGAAGCCTGCGTTGCGGATATAAAATTACACGTACTTCACGTTTGGCGATTTGTCTTCTGTACCTATAAGTCTACCTATAAGTAAGTTTGTATGTATGTGTCTACACAATGAAGCACATTATACCTATTGGTAGTATTGGAGACTTAAAGCGTGGGTTCGACACCCGCTTTAGCTCTTTGTGTCGGTAAACCTACGCAAGTGTACGTTCCCATAAGTAAGTGTGTGTCTACACAATGAAGCACATTATACCTCTTGCAGACTTAAGGCGTGGGTTCGACACCCGCTTTAGCCCTTTGTGTCGGTAAACCTACGCAAGTGTACGTTCCCATAAGTAAGTGTGTGTCTACACAATGAAGCACATTATACCCCTTGCAGACTTAAGGCGTGGGTTCGACACCCGCTTTAGCCCTTTGTGTCGGTAAACCTACGCAAGTGTACGTTCCCATAAGTAAGTGTGTGTATACACAATGAAGCACATTATACCTCTTGCAGACTTAAGGCGTGGGTTCAATACCCAGTGATTTTTTTGTTAGTTTTGTTGTAAGGGACAAGCGGCTGAATGAGTAAAGTTTCCTTAAGTGGTGAAATGGAACTCCTCACGAAGACCAGAATGGTACTAATCCACGACTACGAGTAGTACCTAGGTATTTTACGTCTTGGGGCTACTTGTTATGAGATTTACATATATTATGGGCATAAATAATTGTATTAGCATTAAAACTATTTTGTGAAGTTTTTTTTTCCAAGATTATTTGATAATTTTAAACGGACTTTGTACATATGTACTTATCACTACATAGTATAAAACAAAGTCATAGAGTGATTCAAGAGGAAGGTTTATATGTATAATACGATCAGCATTGCACCCGTGTGAAGGATGGGCGGGTCGCTAGTTCTTAATAAAATTGTAGGAATATTATATAAGGTTGGTTGACATTGGGTTGGTTTTTAGGGTTCCGTACCCACAGGGTAAAAACGGGACCCTATTACTAAGACTCCTCTGTCCGTCTGTGCGTCTGTGCGTCTGTCTGTCCGTCTGTCTGTCACCAGGCTGTATCTCATGAACTGTGATAGCTAGACAGTTGAAATTTTCACAGATGTAATTCTATCGCTATAACAACAAATACTAAAAAGGACGGAACGCACGGTGGGCGATTCCGACTCGCACTTGTCCGGTTTTTTTTTCAGTTTGTGACTTATATTTTAATGTTAAATTAATTGTATTTGTAAGCTATACTTTTAAGAATCGTACGCCGGAAAGGTATATCATAGCTGCTGCATGTAAACCACCCTATCCTATCCTATGATTATTATGATAGTTCCAAGTTGGTCCTATTTTTGTCAAAAGCCAATTCTGGTGATGGATGCATCTACGCAGAATTGAGGGAACTCCTTGAATCTTATAGGCATACATAACCCACAAAACATTTGCATTAAAAAAGGGCAATTTGATGAAGTAGAACTGCGGATAATCAGAACGGAACTTTTCAACGATGTGTACCTATTAAATATATTAATAAAGGGTCACTCACGTATTTTAGTCGAAAAACGCTAGACATGTTTCACTCCGTACCAAGGCGTGTCATCAGGAGCTTGCGTTGACGGTGACGTGTACCTATTTCACATTTTGCGATTTGTCTCCTTCGTTAAGTTTGTTAAGCAATGCATACGGTCCAGTTTTGATGATGGGTTTCATGAGGAATTTTTAATACCATGTCAAGCAGTTTTATTCAAAAAAGTGGCGTATGATGAAGTGGAACTGCTGATGTTGACCAGAATGGAACGATTTTTACTGTACCTATTTTTAAGTAACATTCTTGTCAAGGTCGAATCCAGTATCAGGATTGCATGAGGAATTTGGGTATTTTTTTTAACATCATAGGGGTCAGCGGCTAGATGTTAGATATTAGGTAACTTTCATATTAGTATTGTAAGTTTTAGGTTATTAAAATTTAGGCTATACGGATTATGCTTGTAGAAGGTTTCGGTACAAAAATGTTGTAAAACATAACCAGTATTTAAGCCATACATAAAATTTTTAGGTAAACAAGCTTATAGGCGCACAAAAATTAGGGTATTTAATTAATGTTAATCAATATTTTATGCGAAACGTTGTTATGTCAACAGATTTTATGCTATGTGAAAATAGGTAAGACAAAATTATGCGTTTCAATAAAGAAAACCCTGTCCTTTGACCATTTAGGTACAGACATTTTACCGTAGTACGCCTTTGAAATAAGCAAAACGCGCGACCCTCAGTTCAAACAAGTTTTTTTTGTTTCTTTTTATTTTATACATCTTATACTCACAAAAATGAAAATACCTTATATCAGTGTAAATTAAACATTTTTTTAATTTATACCATTGGTATATTGATTCCAGCGGGTTAAGAATGAATCTGTCCTTACTCAAAAAGTGGAATCAAAGATGACTCTGCGAGTCTGCATAGATAATGTATGTCATCTCAGTACAATTTTGTGAGATTTGGCGTTTTAAGGTTATAAAATGTATGTAGGTGACACTTGTCACCGTACCCATCGTTATTGAGAAATACTATAATGTCAACTTTGATAGAACAACAAGAATTAACTGTATTATGTCTCTTTTTCATGCGGTGAAATCCCCACACCCCGGAATGACAACGACGCCCATTTTGTCGACTCTGGTCGACTCCAATCTGATACTAAAAGTAAGTACTAGTAAGCAAGTTGTAGTAAACATTCATTCTTAGTAAAAATCGACCATGAGCATGTCGGGCCATGCTCAGTGTAGGGTTCCGTAGTTACCATTCTGTCTGAATAGGCTAAACGCCTGCTTAGTAGGCACTATCGCCCTATCTATCTATCATGTAGATACATTACAAGCTTAAGGGACGAGTACCTTTGTTGCGCTTTGTACCCTATTTCTACTAAGAAGAAAAGATTTGGCAATTTGTAAGTAAGGTTACGCAAGCCTGACGCAAGTAAGGTTTTTAAGGAACATTTGTGTCAAGGTCCAGCTTGGATGAAGGGTTCCATGTGGAATTGAAGGAACTTCTTGATGAAACGTACCCGAAGCGCAAAACTGTTTAGTGACATGACTGTTTGACCAGACAGGAACGAGTCTTGCAGATTATTGCGTCCCTCATAATAAATACCTAGTAGTAACTTACTAAGTAGGTAAGCTGTGTACTTTTTACAATCTTTGACCATAGTCATAAAAAAATTGTCTGACGGTACCTACTTAAATTAAAAACGAATAAATATAACAGATTTTAATAAAAAGAACGCCTTCAAACATATCAAAAAACAAGATATAAATTGTTAATTATACTTTCAGAAACTTACGGCAAGAACAAGGAAGCATCGATGCAAGAAAAATCGAGCAGAATCGAGTTCAAGAAAAAAGCAAATAAAATGTGTACTTGTTTAGTCAAAGGAAGTTAAAAAAGAATAAATCATGATGTGCATAGAATACAGAACCAATGGTCCGAACATTAACTATTAGGTATATACGTACAGGCCATAGGTACAGGTAGGTCGTACTACTGGTACTAATATATTTCTTCTTTTCAATTATATTTCATTGGAATACTTAGGTACCCTAGGTACATTTGACTCATATGTATTGGTTCTGTATTCTAAATGCACATGAATTGTTTTAGTGTAATTATTATATTAAATACTGTTGACGGAATGTCAACAGTATTTATTTCTGTACTACTATCACAGAAGATTTTAGGTCCTACGGTAGGACTTGGATTAGTATTTAGGTACTTATGGACAAATGTAACGCAACGTGAGTTTGGGCCTAAAAATCAATCTTTTGTGAACGTGGTGTAGAGAACCGTTTACGACAGAAGTAGGTAAGCGGGCAACATGTTTAAAATGGGATGTGTGTAGAACACCGCATCCACTTAACTATATATTCTTCTGACTACCTTTTTACCGGACACTGCTATCTTGATGCTAAGTGGAACATAGAAACAACCCCCTTTAGACGCATAGTTTAGCATTATGCGTCTAAAGGGGGTTGCGTCTAAACGCAATTAAAACGCCATTTTGTCGTTGCGCGTAATTTAAAAAAAAAACGCATAACGCCAAATACGAAGAATGCCAAAAAACGCATAATGCCAAAAACGCAAAACGCCAGATCACTGTCAGAGTTCAGATCAATCTGTTTCCAAGATTTTTCAATTTTTGTATGAGTACATATCCTTCGCAACTTAACTAGACGGAGCCCCGATTCGCGGGGCTCCTATTTCTGGGCGGTTGGCCCTTCGGGCATCTGAAGCTACCTAACGAACCTAACCTACCTATTGATTTAGTGTGACATCCGTGAAAACATTACACTTTGTGGAAAAAAGCCTAGGTAGATAGGTAGGTTAGGTTCGTTAGGTAGCTTTACATGCCCGAAGGGCAAACCGCCCAGGAATAGGAGCCCCGCGAAGCGGTGCTCCGTCTAGAAAGGGTCGAGGGGTTTCGTACAAAAACAAAAACAAGGTTTGGATTATATCCAATAATTTGCTGGGTGTCATTAGCTTTTGGCATTATGCGTATTTGGTTTTTATACAGCTTTGGCATTAACAGAATTTGGCAATACACATCTTTGGCGTTTCGCGTATGAATGGCGTTTTGCGTATTTGGCATTATGTGTCTAAAGGATTCGAACGTTCACTTGACATCAAACCGATAATATAATAATTTTGGAATCATATCAGTTAAGCTGTCATTCGCACGGCAATCTTGCTCGTACTAAGGGCCACCCCACACTAGCGTCTTTTGAGCTTCAGCGTCGTCAGCGCTATGCAAAATTGCGTCGCTGCACTTGCGCCAACGTTGCGTCAAGCAGCAACCATAGAGTTGACTAGACGCCGACACTGGAAACTAGTGTGCGGTGGCTCTAATAGATGAGCGGACAAGTCTGAGGAAAATGAACGCGCGAATGATTTGATTCCAATATTATTCTAATATCGGTTTCATGTCAGGTGCACGTTCGAATTGGCCTGAGGGTTATGCATGTACAGTCGCCATCAGATAGAGCGGGCAAGGTCTCACAAATATCTGAACACGCACTCTTAACTCCTTGACAAAAGAGGCGTGTTCAGATATTTGGGAGCACAAAGATCTGCCTCTCGCTCGCACATCGGACCGGCGTGTGCTTTTAGCTTTATGAACGCCAAGAACTAAAGAACTCGGAACAACGCCATGAACACATTTTAGGTAATATAGCGTACGCTGCCAAGTAACCTTTCAAGTAAGGTACCTAAGTCTCTTGCGCCCGTGACCTATTTAATTGTGTAACGTTTTTGTTTATGGCTTAACCTCTCGAATGCCGGAACGCGGATCCACGTTAGTAGGTATTGAACTCTAATTATTAATTAATTAGAATTCAATACTTACTGTTCGAATTTCAGATTCGCCAGATTCTTGTTTCGCCAGATTCCTGTTTCGTGGGATTCTCGTTTAGTCGGATTGTGACGTACCTAAAACTTACTGTCCGTGTATTACATGACATGCACCGTCAAACTACTCTGCCACGTCTACGTGACGTCAGAAATGGATGGCTCTATACATTTGTGCATTACCTGTAATGCACGGACTTATCAATCCACGGCAGTAGTAAAAGCGAGAGGCAGTTAAAGTGTTAAGTAAATCCGGCCAAACAGGAATCCGGCAAGACAAGAATGCACCCGCACCAGCTATCAGACCAGACGCGTCTGCTAGCTGGCGCGGGTGCATGAAGCGGGCACGGGCCGGGCGCACGCGTGGGGGGCCATAGTAGGTAGACGTCCGCGCTAGTTAGCGTTGCTCATACCGTTTTTCGTTGACCCGCCCACCCGCTCCGTGCACCCGCGCCAGCTGGCGGAGGCCCTATGCGAACGTTTTGCAAATGGTCCGAGATTAGCGCACTAGCCATGCATTTCCAAATCTGGATGCACGTATTCACACTTATTACCAAGGTTCGCATTATATTGAATTGTTCACTCGTCCTGCTAATACTTGTGCGTGAAGAAAAGAAAAGTATGGCGTGAATTATTTTTCAATTTGCATGAATTAAAGATATTTAAAGTATTCAAAAGGTTTTATTTAATAGAATATATATGAGTGAAAGAAATACAGCTAAAAGAAATACCATCGACTTGGGAAATAGTTAAATTCCTCTACAAAAAGTCCCTGATGCAATACATTCACTCCGTGAATTTTGTCCTGCTTTATATGGCAAACGGAAGAAAATAATAGGTAGCGCGTAACGCAAACCCAAATGTTTCACTTGTACATAAGCACCATTCTCCTGCAGAGAGAGAAATGAAAAACCTTCTTACGACTACTTTTATTTTAACATAGAAACTTAGATTATGGTTTGGACACGTGGAAGGAATGAGTTTCTTTCACTCATCCCAGGCTAACAAAGAGGGTGTATAAGGGAGAGGTAGAAACGGGAGCTGGAAGGGGCAGACCTCGTCGGACTTTCTCTGATCAGATCGGGGAAAACCTGAAGAAAGTCCAGGTCAAGAGAACCCTAAACCGGCGAACGTGTATGCGGAATGTTATGAAAGTGAAGGAAGCGAAAGAGGTATGTCAGGATCGTAGCGAGTGGAATGAAAGTCCGTGGTCTCTCTGCCTACCCCTCCGGAAAACAGGCGTGATTATATGTATGTACTTAGATTATATTTTCTTGCCGTTAAACAAATAATTGTGGCATTTCATAAAAACATTATTTACTTATTTATTGCTTAGGAATCTTATTTAATGTTGAACTAAGTTCATATTAAGTTTTTAGCGCGATATAAATACGCGAAGTCTTAGTTTTTGGTTATATTTTTGAGCGTTTAAAAGCGACTATATGGATCCAGCATTAGCCGCTCATTCGGTTCTTCTATTGCACGCAAGATGTCAGTACTAGAGAGAATTTGAAAATACATACTTAAGTAGTTTAATGCGATTTATTCAGCAGGAACTATTCACGAAAAATAATAACGTAGTTTTTCATTATATTTCAGGCATGCAAAGTGATGTAAATGGATACAAAAGTAACCTTATATGAATGTCATTTTTTTAGTTCCAGTTTACGCCGCAGTGCATGATCAAAATCATGAATAGCATCTTCCCTGGACACTTTCGGAGTTTGGTGTCATATAAGTTATTAATGCTAAAAGTAAGACCTTCCAAATAAGATATGTCTCAATTATATATACCAATAGTAAAAATTGCCCATTCTCCTACCAAAGCTCCATCTAGTGTCGGGTAGAACAAACAAAGCGGCATTTACCACAATTAATTAACTAATAAACTAGTTTTATTTCCGCTCCTGCATGGATTTGAGTCCGACTATATTTAAAAAAAAATAGCTTATAATAATGCCTTTTCAGTGTTATATATGGCTTGTGTATACAAGTAAGTTTCAGGGTTTCGTAACAGTTTTTTAATTCAAGCATATGTTTTATCAATTAATTCCAGTCCTGTACGTACTTAAACGTAGGTGTTGGTATACAGAAGTGTAGCATTTCTCATATTCTTTTATATAAAACACCTAACAACTGGCTACAAAACAAGTCTTTTGTAAAACAACAGTTTATATGCGCCACACTTTTTTTTAAATAGCTCTGTCCCTGCACGTAATCCAAAGTTGGTGTCATACAACAAAATAATGCTATTCGTAAGCCCTTTCAAACGAGATATGTCTCAACAGTATACATCCATGGTACAAATTGCCCATTCTCCTTTACCTCGGAACTTAAGTTCACTGTTATTTCTAACTGATACACGTTAGGTACGCCTTATTTTAATCATAGGGCTGGGCCGCAACTAACTTGTTCACGAGTATTGACCACTTATTTTTAAACATTTACGAATATAAGTCTTATGAGCTTTGTGACACTTATAAAAATCTAGGCCGATAGAGCCTTTGATATGGCTTACTAAATTACTTAAAATAGGTATATACCCTGCAACGAATTTGAACAATATTAAATACAACCACTGACGTATTTTTCCAACTGATTGCTTCTAATTACCATACCTACTTACTTATTGTTGATTTGAATATATTAAACCACATTTTATGTGTCACCCTCATGTATTGTTAGTGTAATTACACGCTTTGCTTCCTGTACATGATACCATTTTTAGTAGGTAGTTAATGTTGTCAACTGAAACAAGACGAGCGCGCTGGTAAAAAGGTAAAACTTATGCAACTAATAATGGTTGTTACAACCTTTTAGAAAGCCGTTGAGGACAATTTCGTAGATATTAGTGTCAGTAACTCGTTAAAGTCGATACGACAACAATTGTAAACGGTTTATCCGTGCATTTATCATCGGTTAGGGCTCGTTAGACATCGCTTCCGAAGGCACGATTAGCCACACGGAGCGGTGATTAAGCGGCGCGATAGCAGATAGCGATAAACGCATGTCTAGCGCCCCATACATGACTGTCTGTGGTCTGTGTGGTCATTACTGGGGTGGATTCACATGGCTTACTGACCACTCACGATTCAGGACCAATATAAGTCTGACTTCCGATTGCCCATATTTGTTTCGATTTAGAAGTCAAATTAAACTCCTTGTGTAAGAAAACGTTTCCGAATTGACAGCCAAATACAATACCTATTGACAACATATTTACATTATTATTACCTTTTCATCGCAATTGTTCGAAAAAGATCTTATTTCATGCAGGAGTACTGAAGGACAAAGGCCTATATTGATCCCGCGCTGCCGTGTCATTCCTATCTCATGTAACTCAAAAAACATACTTTTGAGTAAAATGAGTTCAGTTTTTTATTTATTCGTTATTTATTAAATGGTAATATTCAAAAATGAAAATAAAATTACACAAATACATTTGTGCGAGGCTAATAATATGCAATATTATGCATCTTTTAACATTTTTATTTATTTATTTACATGGACTATAAAGGAGATATTAGGCTTAACAGGCTCGCCATACAAAACCTGTTTTGCGATACTCTGTATCTCAAGATACATGACATAGGCAAGATCGGTTAAAAAAAAAACTGAGCTTCAAGGTGTTACTGGTTATAGTTGTTGTTTTATAATTATGGCGGTATATTATATACCACAACAGTATATTCTAGTATAAAGTCATATTTTAGTTACCTATAGAAATAGAAAACACATACAAATCATTAAAACACAAGACTGTTTAGTTTGTAATAAAAATGTTTTTTACAAGCTTTTATTTAACTTGCAATGTATGCAAATTATGTATGAATGTATGTG